>NC_081181.1:86616430-86726292 GCF_029867415.1 Vicia villosa | reverse complement strand
TAGGATCCCAGTGGGGCTTAATCTTTGACGGAGCTGTCAATGCTTATGGACGAGGAATTGGGGCAATCATTGTTACACCTCAGGGTACCCATATTCCATTTACTGCCAGATTAACTTTCAAATGCACAAACAATGAGGCTGAATATGAAGCTTGCATCATGGGTCTCGAAGAAGCCATGGATCTAAGAATCAAACACTTGGATGTATATGGAGATTCTGCTTTGGTCATCAATCAAATCAAAGGAGAATGGGAAACACGCCAACCAGGGCTAATTCCTTACAAAGACTACGCAAGAAGATTGTTACCATTCTTCGACAGGGTAGATTTTCATCACATTCCTCATGAAGAAAACAATTTGGCTGATGCATTAGCCACACTCTCGTCCATGATTAGGATAAATCATTGGAATGACATTCCTCGGATCGATGTTATGCGCCTGGATAGGCCCGCTCATGTGTTCACGGTAGAAGCAATCATCGACGACAAACCGTGGTATCACGACATCAAGAACTTTCTTCAAAAGCAAGAGTACCCTCTTGGGGCATCAAAGAAAGATAGAAAGACTTTGAGAAAGTTAGCTTGTAGATTCTTCCTGAATGAAGATGTTCTGTACAAGAGAAACTTCGACATGGTTCTGCTCAGATGCGTTGACAGAAAAGAAGCAGAAATACTCATGAGAGAAATACATGAAGGTTCCTTTGGTACTCACACCAATGGACATACCATGACAAGGAAAATACTGAGAGCAGGATATTATTGGCTGACGATGGAGTCAGATTGCTACCAGTACGCAAAGAGGTGTCACAAATGCCAGATCTACGCCGATAGAATTCATGTGCCACCATCTCTGCTCAACATACTCTCTTCCCCTTGGCCTTTCTCCATGTGGGGAATCGACATGATTGGAATGATCGAACCAAAAGCGTCCAACGGACATCGCTTCATCTTGGTAGCCATAGACTATTTTACCAAATGGGTTGAAGCAGCTTCATATGCAAACGTTACAAGACAAGTTGTCGTCAGGTTTATCAAGAATCACATCATCTGTCGCTACGGCGTTCCTAGCAAGATAATCACTGACAATGGGTCAAATTTGAATAACAAAATGATGAAGGAGCTTTGTGAAGAATTCAAGATCGAACATCACAACTCATCTCCTTACAGACCAAAGATGAATGGAGCTGTAGAAGCAGCTAACAAAAACATCAAGAAAATCATTCAGAAGATGGTCATCACTTACAAAGATTGGCATGAAATGCTCCCGTATGCTCTTCACGGTTACCGTACATCAGTACGTACTTCGACTGGAGCAACTCCTTTCTCCCTTGTATATGGCATGGAGGCAGTCCTACCTATAGAGGTTGAGATTCCATCAATGAGAGTTTTGATGGAGGCAAAATTAACAGAAGCCGAGTGGTGTCAAAGCAGATTCGATGAATTGAACTTAATCGAAGAAAAGCGCATGACAGCTTTATGCCACGGACAGCTATATCAACAAAGAATGAAGAAAGCTTTCGACAAAAAGGTTCGACCTCGCACAATCAAAGAAGGCGACCTTGTACTCAAAAAGATTCAATCTTTTCTCACAGATTCGAGAGGGAAATGGACTCCCAATTATGACGGCCCCTACGTGGTCAAGAGAGCTTTCTCAGGAGGAGCCTTAATACTCACGACTATGGATGGAGAAGAATTCACCCGTCCTGTGAACGTCGACGCAGTCAAGAAATACTTCGCCTAAATAAACAAAAGAACAGCTCGCTAAGTTGAAAACTCGCAAAGAGCGGCTTAGGCAAAAAAAGAGCGTCTCGGTGAATCGAAAACCCGAAAGGGCGATTCAGGCAAAAGTTAGAGACATAAAAAAAAAAAATAATCAATCCCGGTAAACTTAAAACCCGAAAGGGGTAGTTTACGCAAAAGTTAGGGATATATGGCAAGTAACTGTGTTCAGGACAAACTTGATCATCCAAAATCCATAGCGGAATATTCATCAGCAGTAGGTCATCTTCTACGAAGCACGAATACAACGCGACTTTGAGTGGAAGGGAAAGATAACGGTCGTCACGTTTCATCGTAGCCCTTTTCCCAAAAAATTACCAATTTCCAACTTTGTAAATACTCCATGGAATCAAGCATTTGGCTGATTACCATTCCATATATAATAATTTGAGCTTTGTGTTTTCCTTTGCAATCTAGTCTTATTCAGTTTCTTGAAATGCATTTTAAGTTTAAAACAGTCAATTTCTTGAAACAATTGTTTTCATAAAATAAAATGAATTTACTTGCAAAAATAAAGGTGAAATTTCTTTCTGAGGTTTACAAACAATAGGAAGAATGCAAACAGTTGCTCCGAGAACGGTTGAGACTCCGGGAACCAGGATTTCCCCATGAGGTCGCTTTGCGAACATCTCCCGATGACGAATCTTTACTTCAATTCATATTACTTACTTCGAACAGCGGGCAACTGATAACCAGATATTCCCAACAGAGTCCAAAATACAAGAAGAGGACATCTTCTGATCAACAAGAATTCAAGTCATATCATAGGATTTTCCATCCGCGACAATTCTATTCACCTTCGCTTTACATTTTATCATTGTCATAACATTCATGCATACATTACATCATAACTGCATAGTCAAGTCAGACTTTGATCCTGTGAATGCCTAAGTCATTAAGGCATGAACTCGAGTTTCCCCTGCAAGTTCCGGAGAAACTTTTTCCTTCAAGACAACAGTTCATACACAAGGATCTCCTCAAGCAAGTCAACAAATGGTAGTCTCCCTCAAAGAGATAGTTTGTTCACTTTTGGAATTCCTCAGCCGAGAATCTCCTGCAGAGCGACATTCGACAGTCTTCTTCAGATAAGATAGTCTGCTTCACATTCCGGAATTCCCTACAGGTTTGGTATTTCCCCAGCAGGGTCAAGAGGTGCCACTTCTTGTCAAAGGAAAATTCAGAATCTCCCAGCGGATCGACGAATGATTTCCCAGCGGAGTCAGTGAATGGTAGTCTTCATCCAGGAAGATAGTTCACGATCCCCAGCGGAGTCAGCGAATGATAGTCTTCATCCAGAAGATAGTTCAGACTCCCCAACAAAGTCAGCAAATGGCAGTCTCTTTCAGCAGAAGACAGTTTGCTCACTTTCTATCACAACAAAGTCAGCAAATGGCAGTCTCTTTCAGCAGAAGACAGTTTGCTCACTTTCTATCACAACAAAGTCAGCAAATGGCAGTCTCTTTCAGCAGAAGACAGTTTGCTCACTTTCTATCACAACAAAGTCAGCAAATGGCAGTCTCTTTCAGCAAAAGACAGTTTGCTCACTTTCTTTCATGACAGGGTCGACAAATGGCAGTCTCTTTCAGCAGAAGACAGTTTGCTCCCCGAGCAATTGGCAAATGGCAGCCTTTCCCCGAGGAAAGACAGTTTGTCTGTTAAATACTCAAGAGATCGACAAATGGTAGTTTCTTCAAACAGTTTGTCTGTTTCAGGGATGTTTAGTTCCCCACAGAGTCGATAAATGGTAGTTTTCCTTTTAGGAAAACAGTTTGTTGATTCCCCAGGCACCAGTCGACGAATGGCAGTTTTCACCCCGAAAACAGTTCGTCCGCCTTCAAACAAAGTCATTAGCCCCTCAAAAGAGCGCGGGCCCATATGACAACCTTTCAAAGATGCCAAGTCAAAGGGAAGATGTTGAAGTTTCTTTATTACCATCAAATGGTATCTTACCTCCAAGTGCTGGTAAGAAGTTTGATGAGGAAACAAACCTTTGAAGTTTCTTTATTACCATCAAATGGTATCTTACCTCCAAGTGCTGGTAAGAAGTTTGATGAGGAAACAAACCTTTGAAGTTTCTTTATTACCGTCAAATGGTATCTTACCTCCAAGTGCTGGTAAGAAGTTTGATGAGGAAACAAACCTTTGAAGTTTCTTTATTACCATCAAATGGTATCTTACCTCCAAGTGCTGGTAAGAAGTTTGATGAGGAAACAAACCTTTGAAGTTTCTTTATTACCATCAAATGGTATCTCATCTCCAAGTGCTGATGAGAAGTTTGATGAGGAAACAAACCTTTGAAGTTTCTTTATTACCATCAAATGGTATCCCATCTCCAAGTGCTGATGAGAAGTTTGATGAGGAAACAAACCTTTGGAGATTTTCTCTTTATCTGAGATATTATCCAAACGCAGCCGATACCAGTTTCGAGATATGGACATCCGAAACGAGGAGAGGTTGTTTACCTTTTTCTAAGTATCAACACCTAGTTAAAAAAGATGGATTGCGCATCCTACATTGCCATCCATTCACCAGAATCCACATCAAGTATTTCTGCAGGAGTTTGTCTCCTCATCCCCCGCCAAGTGCGACAACAGGATCAAATCATGCAAAGATTTTATCAATTACAACATCTCAGGAGCGCCCAAAATTCGGGCATTCTTTGATATTTAAGTCTCTTTTACGCAGGAGAGATCGAGATATCAATCTCTCTCCCTCCAGATAAAAGAAACTTAAATAGGGGCATCTGTCATACCCTAATTTTTGACCCCCCTGAGATGACATATCTTCAGGATTTTTCATCAGGTCAAGACAAGTACCCAGAGCAGTCATTTCTCCATCTGGTACCTAATCGAGGATGCTCAAAGACAAGAAAGCTCAGGCAAAGGATCAATCAATACAAAGACTAGTCTCTAATACAATCATGGGGCTCAAAAACTTCACTTTTCTCATCTATGATTGATTAGACATCCAGTCATATGAGTACAGGTTTACTCAGGTCACCAGACTAGGGTTTTGAGCCTATCAAGGACTGAAATCAGGGATCACATTTGGGAAACCCTAAAAAACCTCAGAGGGTCATTCAAAGACATCAATCATCTTCAAATAACTCATATTACAAGATCTACTGGACATCACACTTCAATTCAAAGTCTACAGTCATTATTTTCACATGGTCGACAAATTAGGGTTTTGACCTAATTCACCAAGATAGTTGACTTTTGATCAGGGCATGAATCCAAAACTCAAGACATGATTCAAGGATCTCTTCTACCTCCATATAATCCATTTATATCATCCATTTGGGGAGAAGATCTTATTTCTACACAAAAGCCCAAAAATTCACTTTGTCAGGAAAAAGTCAACTGTGAAGGATCATCATTGACTTTTAAGGTTTTTGCTCAAAAAATGAATTTCAAAGATCAATATCATCAATATATGGATGTCAAAGTCATTTGGCCAAAGAAATTCAAAGAAATTCATCAAGGAGCGAAAAGTCGGGAATTAGGGTTTTTTAAGGCATGGTGAGATCTCAAAATTTCACCTACACAACTCAAAAAACTTCCAACATGAAAGTTGTAGATCTTGCCAAACAAAACAACATCTTACAAGGGAACTTTTTTCAAAAGATCAACCATTTATGAAGTTTTGGAAATTTTGAAGTTTAGGTCATAAACACTTAGAAATTTTTCTAAGTGTTTTAACCTAGTTTTCTTCCAACTTTGGCCTCATTTTGCATAAATTTCCCAAAGGATTCTGAAGAAGACATAAACTAATGATTTAAAGTAGATGTTTAGGGCTTTCCAAATTGTGTTCAACCTTCTCAAAATTCAATTTGAGCTAAGAGTTATGCTTGTTCAAAGTTGGCCTCATGAAGTGAAATTATAGGTCATGCATCATTTTGGAACTTTGAAGTTTTGTGCCCATGACCTCAAATACAGATGCTACATGACCCATAATACATCTGCAAACATGCCATGCATTCATTTTCACCATGCCATGATAATTGAAGAAGATTCCTAAAACAAGAACATGTGATTATGTAATGATTACATTTGAGAATTTATGGCAAATTGATGAATCACCCAAGGAATCTTCTCATCAACCAATTAGAGCTCACTTTGCATCTGAATTGTCCCCTAAGATCAGATAGAATCAATGGATAGGGGAGGTGGCTCGAAAATGCAATGATCACACTTGGATATTCTTTGAAATTTCTTCATGGCTAAGAAACCAAACTTGCTTCACTAAGCAAGCTCACTCTCCCAATCAGTACTGAGACATTTACCTATAAATAGGAGAGCACAATTTAGTAGAAAAACACACCAAAGCAACCATATTACTTGCTTTCTCTTTCTCTTCTCTTGTTCATTGTTTTTCAAAGTTCTTTGGCAAGAAGAATCGATTTCTTCAAACCAGAGCTTATCTTTGGGAAGTGAGCATTCTAACATCTCAAGGGAGGTCATTTGAGGTGATCCAAGCACCTGGATCACTTCTGTAGGTGGAGGAACACCATTGTTGCTCTCACTTTGGAGCATCTGCAGTTGGAGGTCCATGGAGTGATTCAGAAGGTTTCAAGGCAAGCCAGTCATCCAGACACACTCCTCAGGTCATAGTGAAGCTAATCAGATGGCTACAGCTCATCTGTAACTCAAGAATCAACACCCTCCATGTTCACTTGAAGCTGAAATCGAGGGAGGTCCATAGAACAATTCAGGAGGTTTGAGGTCATTACAAGCATTCAGTTAGCATCACTGAGCCACAAGGAAGCTTTTGGGATCATTCATACAAGCCCAGTTGCTCTCTATCATCCTCACGATCTCCATTTTCAGAGGTAAGTTTCTGAACTCCCTCTCTTTAATTTAAGCACTCTTTGTGAAATAGCTCGATTCTATCTTGTTCAGCATCATCAGAGGATTGAAAACCCTCTATCATCATCCATTTATCTTTCAGTATAGTCATTTAATTTAATTTTGAAATTTTAGGGTTCTTCACGATTTCTGGTAAATTAGTTAGATGTAGTTAATATTAGTTCATGTTAGATACATATTTAGAATCGTGAGTGAATTTAGAGCAAGTTTCATGTTTACATCGTGGCAAATGGTTGAGAAACGAGTGAGTTCAGAAATTCAAATTCATGGAGCTTGAGGTTGAAGACGAAGATGGTGGTGGCGCGCAAAAATTCAAATCTCAGGGCAGAGTTTATTTTATTTTGAGTGGTATGCGTTTTATTAACGACTGAATAACTTGCCCTAGTGGCCACACATGCGCTCTTAGTCTCCTCATGCCCAAGGTCTGGGGTTCGAATCCCCCTCGCCCCAGACTTTTTGTTTCTTTTATTTTTTTTCATGGTTTTACTAGTTTGAAAATATAATGAATTGAAGGCAAGTTACTAACACTGAGCGCGCG
This sequence comes from Vicia villosa, assembly GCF_029867415.1. Taxonomy (NCBI): domain Eukaryota; kingdom Viridiplantae; phylum Streptophyta; class Magnoliopsida; order Fabales; family Fabaceae; genus Vicia; species Vicia villosa. The sequence continues at coordinate 86,719,109 of NC_081181.1, read as the reverse complement.
CTGGCCCAGTGGTTTGGTTTTGGGTATGTGACCTAAAGGGCGTGAGTTCAACCCCTCTAGGTGACAAAATCATATTTTTTATCACTTTTCACACTAAATTTCTTCACAACTTCACACAATTATTTAACCTATCAAATTAAATCATTTTCACTTCATTTTTCACACACTTTTTATTTAACATATCTATTTTGTGAATAATAAAAAAAATCATAAAAATATTATTTATTTCATATATTTTTATTAGGTTTAAAATAGTATGTTTTAGGTGTTTTCTTAAATACCTTAATACATATTTTCACTTTATTTTAACCTAATCATTTTTGTAAATAAAGTTTATGATAAAACCCTAATTGATTAGGTCTTAATTAAGTAAAATCTTTATTTTTACTTTAATTAAGTTGACTTTTGTCAAATCTCAAAACTGTTTTCAATCTCTGATTAAATCAAATGATTAAGGTTTTCAAACAACAAAACCTTATATCATTTCAAATCATTTCCAACTGTTTTTATCACCAGTACTGTAAAGTACTGGGCCTCTAATAGAGTGTAAGTCCCAAAAAAAACCTTCTCTTCTTAGCTTGTTTTCAAAACTGTATTTTCAAAATCTTCTTTCTGTTTTCAAAACATTCCTCTGGTATTTGAAGGGCATTATTCCCGGTGAAACTCTTCATATACCTATGTGACCTTTGTCCATCTTCACTTCTTCTGTTTTCAAAAACCATTAACTGTTTATCATATATATTCAACTGTTATCCATAAATTACTGTTGAGGCTCTGTACATACTTCTTCAATGGCCTCCACTCCATCCAGGTTAGGCTTTACAAGCTTTCAATTTACAGTCTTTGTTTAAATTACTGTCAAATATAAACTGTGCATATATTAGTTTAGAACTGCGTTTGAGCATAAACCTTAGGACAGTTAAACTATATATATATTATAGGAATATGGCCTAGGATTGAGAATGTCTTCCCGGTGAAGGCTCTTTCCTAATTAGAGATCTGTAGTTCAAACCCCCAAGATGAATTATTCCCGGTGAAACATCTTGGCAAAAACCTTAGAATCCAAATAATAGGACACATCCACCCAAAGAGGAATTATTCCCGGTGAAACCTCTTACCCACTTGCTTAGAGCCAAAATAAGTTCAAAACCACATAAGCTTTCTCTTGTGCTATAACAAGGACCCTCGATTAGCCTCCTCTTGGGCTTTGTACAAGGACCCACAGGCTTCTTAAAAGCATTTCCAGCTTCCTCTTGAGCTTGTATACAAGGACCCATCAGGTTTCTTATAAACATAGGAACAGGTCTTTAGTCACCTTTTAGCCTACCCTGGTGAGTTTCTTCCAATTTAAACCAGACTTTAAACAAGCTAAGTTTGTCTCAATTTCACATTGAGTACACTTTTTGGAATGAGAGACATGGACAGTCTCTGTCACCCTTATCTTCATCAATCTTCCTTAGCAGAGTCTAGGATCCATGTTTGATCATCCTCAGCATTGAGTCAGCCTTCATCTTGGGCTTTAAACAAGAAGTCTCACTAGATAATCTTTCTGCCATTCTTTTTAATACAAAACCCCTGGAAAGGGTTAGCCTCCAACATCTGTCTAAAATGTCAAAAACCCCTGGAAAGGGTCAGCCTCCAAAAAACATGATAAAAGTCAGTCTTTTTAACAGACAAATTCACCAGCTGAGTCAAAACCCCTGGAAAGGGTTAGCCTCCAACACCTGTCTAAAATGTCAAAACCCCTGGAAAGGGTTAGCCTCCAAAGTCAATTAATAAAAACATAAAAAATAAAGATTCATTTCTCTTAAGGAGATAATTTCCCCAAAAGAGTCAAAACCCCTGGAAAGGGTCAGCCTCCAAAAAACATGATAAAAGTCAGTCTTTTTAACAGACAAATTCACCAGCTGAGTCAAAATCCCTGGAAAGGGTTAGCTTCCAAAAAAAACAGTCAATAAATAAAATCTCCTCAGTAGAGTCAAAACCAACAAAAATAGTTAGCCTCAACCTTGGGCTTCATACAAGGCACCAAACAATAAAACTCCCCTGTCAAGAGTCAGCCTCAACCTTGGGCATTGTACAAGGCAGATAATAGAGTCTCCCCAGTGAGTCCTTCATCACTCAGTAGCCACAACCTTGGGCTTTGTACAAGGCAGATAAACCATATCTTTCATGTGTCAAAGATTCCTAACACTTAGGATCTTTCCCCATATAGTCATCCATACTTAATTCATTTAAGAGTCCGCCACAACCTTGGGCTTTGTACAAGGCAGAAAATAATGTTTTCCCTAGCTAGAGTCAGCCACAACCTTGGGCTTTGTACAAGGCACATAAAATAGAGTCATTCATTCAATTATCCTCAACAGTTAGCCACAACCTTGGGCTTTGTACAAGGCACACAAATAGAGTCTCCTTAAGTAGAGTCAGCCTCAATTCTGGGCTTTGTACAGAACACTAAAATATCCTGTAATTAATCCCCAGTGGAGTCATCTCCCAGAGTCAATAATATCAATTAATCAATCAAAAAGCCTCAAGCTTGGGCCTCATACAAGCCAGCTAAAGTCAAATCTTTTATACAGTAAATGGACATAGCTTATCTCTATAGAGAGATATTTTTACTACTCTACCACATTCAAACAAACAAACATTTCAATTTCAATTTCAATCAAAGTCTCCCATTTAGGACTCTGAAAGACATGCTCTGTCACATCCCCAGACTTGTACACTTTCCCTAATTTGGACGAGCATCTTTCTTTCATTTAAGAGGCATCTGACTGGCATACTTGCACACACAAGTAAGGTCCCTCTCTTGAATGAAATGAATCCAGTTATTCTGTCACTCTTTTAAATGTTTGTGGTAGAATAGTACTAATACCTCTCTGTAGAGATAATTACATGTCTCCTTACTGTAAACAGAGATTTAATTCCAAGCTTCAACCTTGAGCTTCAAGCAATGCACCAAAAACATTAATTTCCCTAGTTAGTTCCCCGAACTACATTAAGCTCTGACTTCCACTAGGGATATGTAGGCATGAGGTTCACAAGGAATCTCAGCGAGCTAATAAAATACCAAAAATAGTCAGTCTGTCTATCTGTCTGTCTTTCTTTAATCAATTCAATTCCTTCTCCTAATACAAAGGAGAAACTTTCCCAATCATTAGCAGCAAACACAATCACAATGACACAGAGAAGGTTCCTGTAGAGTACTACAGATATGTAGGGTGTTTAAACACTTCCCTATGTATAACCGACCTCCCGGACTCCAGAATTTCTAGTCTAGGTGTAAATCCCCACACTTAGCAAACTCCTAGGGTTTAGTTGAGATCTTTTTTCCCCTTTCCTACTCGTAGGACCAATAAGAAAGTTCGTGTGATATCGTAGGAAGAACTGAAATAAAATTCATCCCACCACGGGCGCATTCTCCTTCCAAATTTTGCGTGAAGGGTTTAGCGTGCCGTCCTCTCAAGTGAAACGGGGAGGTAAAAGAAAACGACACCACAGTCGTGTTCGCTATTTTTTTGTGCATAGGCTACGAAACAAACTTGTAGCGAATCCGTAGCAAAATCGTAGCTGGTTCTGCAGGAATTTACAGACATAGTGGGGAAGACGAGTGCGTGGCATCATGCTATTCGCTGATTCGAATTTCGCGCGCAGGGATTTTATCTTTTTTTATTGTTTCATATATGATGAGCTGGTTGTGTATTCTGAACACACGCGCACGCTGGTTGGGTTGGTAAGCGTGTTTGTTGGTCACTCAAGGGTCCAGGGTTCGATCCCTGGCCCATGCTATTATTTTTCTTAGATTTCTAATTCTTGATCCTGCGCAGCCACCCCTCTATAGCTCACCATACGACCTCAAGATCTGACCCTCAGTTTCCCACTAACCTAGATCTAACACCCCAGATTGAACCCCCATATTATGATCCCTCAAGCCAACCATATTAAATCAAAATCTCTAACTAACTTATTTATTTTAATTAATTTAAATATTTTGGTTAATCACATTTAACATTTATTTGTATAATAATTTATTTTTATAAATAAGTTAATATATATTATAAAATGTTAAATTTCTAATTTATTGATTCGTTTCGATTAAATCCATTAATCGTGATGGGCGATAATCGATTTTCCTAAATAATTATTTAATTAAAATGTAAATAATTTCTATTTAGTTAAATGGTTGCAACTATTTTATTAGTTGTGATGATTAACTTTCCTATTTTTTTTTCTAAATTCCAATTTGTTATTATTTGTAATCGTGTTAATCGGTTATGAGGGGTAACAATACAAAATAAAATTCACAAAAAATAATAAAACACAATAATTCATTATTAGTGATAATCGAATCAATCGATTTGAATTGGTAATGGTACAAAACCCCAAATCTTTTGACTATGGTGATCAAACCTATTGATCATCGCGGTTAATTGTGCCAAATCAGGGTTGTACGCCCAGAACATCTAAGACAACTTCAAAACCCTTTTCAAACATCTTTCAAACTTCAAGTTCAAAAATACAGATTTTTATCTACGATAGGCTATTCAAAGCCTTCAAAACCTTCAAATCAAATTTCAAACCTTAAGGGCGTACAACCCGCCCCCCCGAACTACGTAGACTCTGATCCTCCCTAAGGAGGTACGTAGGCACTTGGCAACAAGGCGAGTCCCCCTCCCTAAAATCTCAATTTTTCCCCTATTCAATGCCTTAGCTATAAACCTTGCCATAAACCTTTATCTTTGAAATGTTAGCCTTTAGGAAAGGGTTGAGGGTGCCTAACACCTTCCCTCGACCTGAATATAGTATCTTACCCCGATCTCTATACTGCGTAGGGTTTCCTATTCGCCCTTCAGAATAGGTGGCGACTCTCTAAGTTATAAATTTTTAGGCAGGTTGCTACAAGTACACACATCCGTACATTCCATGACTTAAGTGAAGCTTTCATCAAATAGTACAAGTACAACATTTATATGGCGCCGGACAGAGATCAACTCCGCGCTATGTCCCAAAAGTAGAAAGAATCATTCAAAGAGTACGCGCGAAGATGGCGTGAACTAGCTGCTCAGATCATCCCTCCAATGGAAGAGAAAGAAATGACAAAGGTGTTACTCAAAACCCTGAGTACGTTCTACTATGAAAAGATGGTGGCAAGCGCACCCAATGATTTTACTGAGATGGTAAACATAGGGATGTGACTTGAAGAAGGTATCCGAGAAGGCCGTCTAGTCAAAGAAGCTGGTTCATCACTATATGATGAAGGAACTAAAAGGTTTGGTAGAGATTTCTCCAAGAAGAAGGAAGAAACTGGGAGTGCCATTTCAAGGGGAAGAAAAAGACAATATCAGCCTCAAGAGATTGCTGTTGTTACTCCCATTGTTAGTCAAGCTCCCAACAAAATGTTCAAAGAACTCAACTTCAACAGCCTCGACAACATGCTCCTCAACAAAATCAATAAAGGAAATATCCACCTTTTGATCCTATTCCGTTCACTTATACATGAATGCTTCCTATGTTGTTACAGAAAAATATGGTTCAACTCAAGGATCCACCTCCTCCTCGTCCTCCTGATAATCCTCCATTATAGTATAAAGCAGATTCTCACTATGCTTTCCACAAAAATGCTCCTGGTCACACTGTGGAAAATTGTTACCTCTTACGAGTGAAGTTCAAAAACTGGTCTGAAGTGGTATGCTCGCCTTCAAGGATGTGAATCCTAATGTCCAAGCTAATCCACTACCCAATCACGGGGCTGTCAATGCTATACATACTAAATCTAGATATAAGCGCATATACGATGTTTGTTAATCAACTCAATCTTTGGTGCAAATGCACGCCGTCCTTTTTGATCTTGACTATTTTTCTACTCATGATTATAGTGCTTGTTCAATTTTCTCAAACTCCATTCGTGGATGTGAATTTGTGATCGATGATCTTCAGAAAATGTTAGACAGAGGAATCATCAGTATAACAGGGAAGAAAATAAATGAAGAAGCTCATTCCGTCAACACGGTGCATGGCTCTCCTGGCCAATATCAAGTCTATGATGTACATTTAATGAGATGTGACATAGTGAAAATGCACGCTACCTTGTGGAGAATGGGAGTCTTAACCCAACATAATTATGGTTCTTGCCGATTCTGCTCTAGAAATCCCCGAGGATATCCACTGGTGAAAGAAGGAATTCAAAGTCTCATGGATCGAGGACTCATCCAAATCCTCTGAGATAGAAATGAGAATAATGTTAATATGACTGGATAATCCTCCAAGAAGAAGTATGTAGCTGATGTTCGCACTGTGCATGGATCCCTACCAATAATACATGAAGCATGGGTCCAAAACAGATTGATTGACTTTAGCCTCGATAACTGCCCCACCTTCCAAGAAAGCACGCAAGGATGTGCTAATTTGCAAGAAGACATTCAAACTTTGATGGGTCTGGGTTTACTGGACGAAGTAATCAAAGGAATAAAAGGACACAATTATATCAAAGAAAAAATGATATTCGGGCCACTTGATAGTATGATACGAGAAGTGCCGCAAAGGATTCTAAAGCACAATCATGACCTGTACATATCAGCGAAGTATAAAGATAACATTTTAACAGACGTATTGGTAGACGCTGGTTCATCTCTGAACATTATGCCTTGGAGTACCTTTGAAAGTTTGTCCTATCAAAGGGCACCTTTTAGGCCAAATGGGGTGAGCATCTTAACATTTGAAGGATTCCCGCGCACTGTGATCGGAGAAATTGATCTTCCTATCCGCATCGGACCTCATGATTTTTGTAGCGGTGAAATTGGTGAGACTAAAGCCATGGAAAAGACTTAGCTCATTTGTTTTAAACAGAGTCGCCAGCGCACTTTATTGTTTCCAAAAGGAATGAGAGAAAGAGCGAATAAAACCCAAAGAAGTTTTTAAACTCAAAACTAATAAATTTATCAGAGATTTGGGTACGAAGGGTTTGTTATACAAGGGGTAGGTTTTAAGCACCCCTCATATCCATGGTACTCCATGGGAACCTCTTTGAAAATGTAATTTTTTTTTTGTACATCTTTTAAAAAGCATATGTGAAATTGTTTAAAAAGAGTGTAAGGATGGGAAAAGAAGTTTTTGAAAGTGAGCTCGATAAGACATCGCATCTTAGGCCTACATGCCCTTTTAATAATAGGGAAGTCGGAGCTTTCGTAGTTCCTCTTAAAAAGGAAAAAAGGGCCAAAGTGGCCAAAATATTTTTGGGTGTGAGCTTTAAAATGCTCACAAGTTTTTAAAAGAGGGTTAAACTTTAAAATACTTAACAAGTTTAAAAGGGTTAAACTTTAACAATACTTAACAATTTTAAAATAAAAAGGGACCAAGCTTTAACAATACAAGGTCAATGGGTTAAGAGAAGTTTCACCGGAAATAATTCTTCTCTTAATACCAAGCTTTTAAAATAAAGAGACCTAGCTTTAACAATACAAAGGTCAATGGACTAAGAGTAGTTTCATCGGGAATAATTCTCCTCTTAGTACCATGGTTTTAAAAACAAAAGGGTTTGGTTGAGCTTTAACAATACAAAACCATAAAAAAAATTAAAAGCTTTAACACTACTTGTCACAAAAAAAAAAGAGATTGGAAATGAGTTTGAGTACCTTGACAATTTTAGTCACTATCATTCTCATTCCTTTAGATTTTCAACAAAACAACTTAATCAAACAATCAATGGATACCTCAAGTGTGTGTGTGATAGCATGTGTCACAAATGACAAACAAGTAAGTATTAATAATCATGAATGATAACAAGCAAGGATATTTATACCTTTTGAATGGATTCATGTATGAATGAATGATGGATGATGAATGTGAAACTCATGCATGTGGGTTAGATAAACAAAGTATACACAAATTATAATACAATAGATAATGAGTACAAAACATAATGATAAACATCAACAAATGTATGTACAAAGGATAATGGTTAAGATAAACAAATAAGTACAAAAGCATGGATTAAAATCAACAAGTATGTACAAGATAACAAGTTCATGGATAACAAAGATCAACGTGTTTTTGGATTAGGGTTTTACACCTAGGGTTTTGAAATAAGGGTTTGAAATTATGGTTTTGAAGTAAACAACTAAACCTAATTAATTTTAATAATTAAATACCAAATCCTAAAGGAGGATTAGTCTAAGGGTACATGGGAAAGTCAATGACAGTTAATCCTAACTTTAACACATATGTACAAAAATATACTAAGTTACTTTGAAGAAATATTCAAAAGGAATTGATTTTTAGTTGATTTTTTAACATATAAAAGGACATGTTTTTGATTAATTTTTTAAATAAGATAAAAATAACTATTTTTGGATTTTTTTTAATCATGATAATAAAATAGACAAGATAAATAAATCACACAAAAAAAACCTATTTTTCTATTTTTTATGGATTTTCAAAGATTGTGAAGAAAGTAACAAAAATAAGTGATAAAAAAGGGATTTGTGGCCACTAGGGTTTGAACCCACGCCCTCAAGATTGCAAGCCAAAAGCTTAGCCACTGGGCCAGTTGCTTGCAGTTGATCATAAGGCGCACATGGTTCAATATATGTGTTAAACAAGTGAATGAAAAAGTAAAAAAAAATAAAATCAAAAGGTCTAGAGCGAGGGGGATTCGAACCCCAGATCTGTGGGATGCGCTAAGTACAAGTGTGGTGACCAAGTGAGCTAACGATGTATTCGTTTTAAAACACGCATCCAACATATTATATTTTAAAGCAAGTCATGAATGGAATTTTCAACTTCATCTTCTTCCTTCAGCCATGGCAATGTTGCCAAATTCAAACTTCTCCCAAACTTAATCAATTTCAACAAACTAAGACCCTAACATGATCAGCATAACACCATGGATTCAAAAATGTAATTAACAACAATTAAAACACATTCAAACATATGAATTTCAGAGATTCAGTGATGAACCCTAAAAAAAAAAATTCAAATTAAATTCTCAGACAAAGAAATTAGGCCCGAAAAGCTTAGGGTTTTATTCCCTACATAATTCTAAGTAGAATGGTTAAAAGTTTCAATTAAATTGAGGCTTAAACAGATATTCCAAGGTTTAAGTTTGATACCTCTGAAAATGAAGATCGTGACCTTTGTTAGAGGTGTTACAGAGATGCTACAAGGATCTGGAAAGCTTCAGGGACTTTCAAGGAAGCTTTTGGAATGCTTAGCAAGCTTTGATCACCTCTACTCCTTCAAACCCGATAGTACCTACAAGCAAGAAAATTTATGCCTAGAACTCAATGTTCTAGGTGTTATAGAACTAGATTAATCACTTGGATAGATTCTATATGTGATATAGAAGGTATCTAAAACAAAAAGCCTCAAAACGCACGAGCCAAATGGAAAGTTCAAACTTTTGGTTCAAAGTGACTCTTTAACAAAGGATGAAGAGTGATTTTTTGTTTGGGGAGTTTAATAAGTGTTTGGAGGTATTGTAAATTTCCTATGTGGTATATGGAAGCTGTTTGAAAGGTCAATTTGGTAGGTTTGTGTTTGATTTGAGTTTTAGCAGTTATGAGCTTAGTGAAGCTTTAATGAAGGTGAAAATGGTGATTTTGGGTTAGGGAGCTTTTGAGAGGTTGTGGAAGTAATGGAAAGTTCACAAATGATGTTTAGAATTTTTTGGAATGCTTGGTTTGCACTTAGAACTTCTCTAACTAAAAATGGCTCTCAAAATGCAAAGACACAAAAAATGGAGTTTTGGATGGTATGGTGACTTGGAGATTTTCTGTGTATTTGATGCAATGAGAAATGCCCTCTATTTATAGGCATAAATTAGGGTTTTTAGAGGGAAAAATCTAAGAGTTTTAAGTTCACATGTGATACTTGTACCTCTTTACTTGTTTTTGAAGAAATGAGACAGTTATGGTTTCAATGGTGAAGTACAAGGATCAAGCATGCTTCCATGCTTTATTCTGAACATTGGGAGCTTGCTTGTGGTGTTTGTAATGCTTTTGGTTCAGAAGAAACATGTTTAGAGGCTCAATGCAAGAGTGGTTGGATTAAAGCTTCTTGTTCAAAATGGAAGTGTGAACTTTATGCTTGAAATGGAATGATTCAATGGTTAATGGCTTAAGCACTTGGATCATAACCCTAAAGAGTGCGTAATCTTCTGATTATGGCCTCTTAAACAAGTTAGAGGGGGATGTACTTTGAATATTCTTGCATATTTGAGCAAAATTCAAGCTTGTTCTTCATGTTCATCTTCATTCTTCAAGTGTTCATGGAGCCTTGTTTGCAAAATCATATCTCCTAGCTGAAGCCATGGATTTTCATGCTATTGATATCTTTGGAAAGCCCTTGATACATACTTCAAGTCCCTTGTTAAAAGTTTCCTCAAAATCCTTTGGGATCATGGAGAAAAATGGCCATAAAGTTAGGAAAAATCTAATTGAAAACACTTAAAAACTTTCTATTTTTTGAACATAATCTTCAAAATTCCATATCTCTCAAAATAATCATTTTTGAAGAAATATTCGTTGTGATGATTTGTTTGTTTGATCAAGATATACAACTTTCATGTTTGGAGATTTTTGAGTTTGTAGGCAAAATTTGGAGTTCCCAAAATTAGGTCAAATTCACTTAAAACCCTAATTTTGACTTTTGTTTACTTTTTGATTCTTGATGAATTTTCTTGATTTTCTTTGGTCAAATATCTTCAATAATCATATGATTATGATTTGAATCCTTAAAAGTTCATAGTTGACCATTTTTCTCAAAAGTCAATGGTTGACTCACATAGTTGACTTTTCCAAATGAACTGCAGTTTTGTGATTTCCAAATGAATTAAGGTCTCATCTTCAAATGAATGATATGGATGGATTAGAATGTTGATTTTGATGCCCTTAAGTCGTGGTTTGAGTCTTGGAGCCATGTCCTGATTAACAGTCATTCCTTTAGTAGAATTAGGTCAAAATCCTAATTTGGGGCCTCAGGTGATTGCGAGAGTTGCTGATCTTGAATTGGCCTATCCTTGGACTTAGATATTGATGATAGAACCCCTTGAATCATAGGAGAATGTTGAACTTCCTCGTGGGCCTCAAAACCCTAATTTGCCCAGCCTCCTCTTGATCAGTCTTCTGTCTTAGGACACAAGTAACAAACAACAATATTTTGTATTTTTGGGTGAACAAATGATATATGCATGATGATAATGATAATAATGATGATCCTACTATTTGGAATATGGTGGAATCTCAGTGGTAAAAAATTGGGGTACAACAATTTTGACATCACTTTTCAAGTAATGAAGATTTATCCTACTTACAGTTGTTTGATGGGAAGACATTGGATTCACAATGCTAGAGTTGTCCCTTCCACTCTTCACCAGATGCTAAAGTAACATATGAAATAAAAATTGATAATTGTTTATGGAGAATAGACAATTTTCGTCTGTCAACTATCTGCTGTTCCAAACATTAAAGAAATTACAGCTCAATTCAAGGCTTTAGGAGTTGTTAATCCCAAATACGCAAAGAAAGCTGGTGCATCTATTTCATCCTGGAAAGATGCCCAAGAAATGGTCGCCCAAGGATCATATGAAGGCTGGGGGCAATTCATTGAGCTTCCCGCCAACAAGAACAAGAGTGGTCTAGGATTCTCATCTCTGAAGTCAAAAGGGAAAGAACTTGAATCTGCAAGCTGCAACAAGACTCTGCATGAGACCTTTCAAAATGCTGGCTACATTAACCCAGACAATCAAGACATAGCTGCTATCATTGAAGATCTTCCAGAATGTTCAAGCTTCGTGACGCATGGAGAGGCTAACTCCAACTGGACCTCCGTCAACATTTCTTATGTTGTTCGTGAGTCTAAGTAATTTTTTGTCTTTTTAAAAAAAATCCTTTTGCTCTACCCAAGGAGAAAGAGTATTGTGTCAGGAAGTCTTAAATAATTCCTTTTGTTTTGCCTAAGACAAAAGTGAACTTATGTAGGGCTTTGTTTCAAGTCATTAATAAAAAGCAATGTTTGCTTCCAATTTTTTTATCGTTTATCTTTTTCAGAAAATGGTAGCTCCTAAAAAAACCAATAAAATCAATCAAAAATAATTTTTCAAAATTTGCATATACACTCTTGCATTTTCTTTATCTGTTTCTAAAAACAAAACATAAATCATGTGCAGATTATCTCTTTATAAACCCATTGAAAACAATGATCCTAGGCCCCCTCCCAACTTTCAATACCCTGTGTACGAAGCTGAAGAAGCAAGTAGTGAAGAAATCCTTGAAGAGATCTCCCGTCTACTTGAGCACGAGAAAAAGATTATTGAGCCGCACAAAGGACCTTTGGAAGTAATCAATTTGGGTACTGAAGAAGAGAAAAGAGAAGTGCGAATTGGGGCATTGTTAGAAGCAAGCGTCAAAGAGAAAATGGTTGAACTATTGAAAGAATTTGTGAATGTCTTTGCTTGGAGCTATCAAGATATGCCTGGGTTGGATACCAATATTGTAGAGCACAGATTACCAATAAAACCAAAATGTCCGCATGTCAAATAGAAGTTGGGAAGTTTTGGAGGGAAATAGCATATGAATGGAGAATTTGGGGCCTTATGAAGGGAAGTTAGAAGAAGCAAACGTGGAGTCCTTAGTGGGTCGAGAAACCTCCACAAAGTGGTTAATTTTATGCACTATATATAAAAAAATTTGTACATAGTTTAAGAGGTTCACAATTTTATAGACGCCTACATGCTAAACACTCAGAGTACCCAAACGACGAGCGAAATGAGTCAAGCAAGGGCTATGTATGTTTGAACCACTTACTTTTCCTGCAAATTTTAATATCATGTCTTTTACATTCAAACTTTGTTATTTTCCTTACACGTTTTTGTTTAAACATTAATTGATCGTTAACCATTGATTCTAATTTTAATTTCGTAAAGGTTTGACGCCGTGTCGAACACTTTGTTTCACAAAGAACACACTTAAAATCTCACAAAAACTCTTTGAAAATATAAGCGTTGTTCTGAGATTCACTAGTCGATCTCACAAGTAACCTTTAAAAAAGACCAACGAAGTTTACCAATTTCCAAGGTAACCAACATGGTAATGCGTTGGTCGACTACGCTCCGGGTGATTCTACTCCGTGGCTCCATCTATCACCTCTGCTGGAACTCAGGTTTCAGGTATATTTGCTGGTATAGAGGAGCCATCTGTCACCTGTGCGACTATCTTCTGCATTAGTGCATGTCACATAGATGCATGTTGAGGTAATAGGAGTACCACCAACTTTGTGTCATCCCTTCTAGCTATCTTGGATATTATTTTGATGTCTGTATTTTTATTAGATTGATGTACTTTATTTTGATTATTTTTGACATTGTTTGGAAGATTTATACAATGTATTCTTTTTGTGTACTATATATACCATTGCCTTTACATTACACTACTTTGATGTACTATATTTTGATGTTAAAAAAAATGAAGTTTTGGAGTGAAATGCAGTTGTTTTAAAATATAAAAGAATGTTCCGTAGGTACTGAAGGTGAAGAAAACACTAGAAAGGGGGGGGGTTGAATAGGGTTTTCACTCTTTGAAAGTTTCTCGCTTCTTCACATTACTATGCTAATCAATACTTTATAAAGACAATGCGAAAGCTAGAGCAATAAAGCAAGAGAGTAAAGAACACACGATATATCCTAGTTCACTTGAGAAACCCTCAAGCTAATCTAGTCCACCCTTCCGAGGTGATTTTGCGTTAAACAAGGTCTTAATCCACAATAACCAAACCGATTACAATTGCACGGGCCAACTGCCGGTGACTAAAAACTTACACATGTAACCTCTGTGACTAACAACATGCACAAGCCACTGCTTGTGACGAACCAACAATGAAATGCTTAGTGATCTGAGTTAACAGATATAACATTCATTGACCCCTTTAGACTCCTGACCTTCACTCGATCTTCTAAGAAGATTTCCCACAATGACCGCAGTCACTGTCTTCTCGAGCTTCTGACCATCACTCGGTCTCTTAAGGTATAATAAAACAACAATTTGAAGAGTGTTTGTTTACAATTAATTTCTTCTACACAAACTTAAGTATACTCAAATAACTACATCATAAGATCCTAATACACACTAAGAATATTATATTGTATTATAGCTTGATGTGTGGTCTTCTGTTCTTCAAGTAGCTTCTTACAGACAACAGCCTAAAGCTCTTGAACTTATAACGTCTTCTTCTTTTTCTTCATAAACTTCTGATAGCTTATTTGAACTTGATGAACATCAGAAGGAAGAACGTCTTAATCTTTGATCTTCTGAAACATATCGGACAACATCCCATGTTCTTTTTTCTTCGAAAATCATTTTGTAACTAACAACATGATGCAAAAGCCATAGGGAGGCAGTTGTTCTTGTTGTTGTTATAGGTTGATGGTTTGGTTGTGTTCCTAGTGAAAACAACACTAACACCAGCACCAACAACATTTCAACTCAAATGTTCTACTTCTTATATAGCCAAAGAAAATAGAGCCGTTAAAGAATAGCCGTTGGGAAACAGATGGCTATTGATGAAGAGTTGTTACACAATGATGTTGAGAAGTACAACCACGTATGTCCTTTTTCCATAAAGCACGCTGAAGGAGAGATATGGGAATAAAGCATTTATGTACTTTGTACTTTATCATTGCTAACGGTAACATTTGTCTTCTCAACTTTAGAGGCTTTTGATGATACGTTATTAACGCATGAGTAGAGAAGTGAAACCATCTTTTGATCAGGTCTCCAGTCTTTGGAATTTGTCCACTTCTGAAACTTTGTCTTTCAAACTGCAGCCTTTATCTTGAGAACTCATTCTTCAAAGCTTCAAATCTTCAGAGTCTTCAGAGCTGCGTCTTCAAAGTCTTTAGCACTTGGTCTTCGGAATTCTTTTGTCTTCAGGAGTCGAATCTTCAGAACTTCAATCTTTAAAACCTTCAGTCTTTAGAATCTTCATCACTTGTTCCTTCAGAACTTTTACTCTTCAGAACTTCAATCTTCTGAATTTTCAGTCTTTAGAATCTTCGACACTTGGTTCTTTAGAGGATCACTCATTTAGAATCTCTGCTGGCTTCTGAATCAGATTCACTTCTCATAAGAGAATCCATAGTATCATTGCAACAGCAATATCAGATTTCCTAACATATTTTCGATTATGACCAGATACAGAAGCATACTTGCTTCTCTGAAATGTTTGCGACTAGTGTTACACATAGTAATTTCACATATAATCTTCAGCTTACATCTTGTAGTGTTTGTTTGATCTGATAATTCTGATAAACATAATCTTGCATAGAAACAAACATCATAGTACAAATAGTTCTTTCACAAATACTCCATTGTTATCGTCAAAACACAGAAACGTATTACAGAACAAATCTTTTTCTATCAATCTCCCCCCTTTTTGATGATGACAAAACTATGTATTTTGATAGAATATTTGAAATAGGGTAATCACAAGATGTAACATGTTTAGAGTTTCTAACAACAACTCCCCCTGAATGCGTTAACCCACAAAACTTAATTTATGCTTGTTCAGAGGCTTTCACTGATCGCAAGACTCATAAAATTAGAAGTTTTGAGTTTTTCAGAACACAGATGATCTAACAGATTATAAGCCTTTAGCATCTGGACTTGTTCATTAGAACTAAAGTCTTCAGATCTTCGGACCACATAACTTCAGAACCTTTAGTTATTGGTCTGCTACAGTTCATCAGAACTTATGTAGCACAAAAGCATATCTTGGTAACTTCTGATCTTCTTGACCACGTCTTTTATCAGAAGAAAACCTTGTCTTCAAATCAGAAGACTCCCCATGAGTTTCAGACTCGGTGAAGAAAAAACGCCATTTCTTTTTGGTCCATCTGAAGTATTAGATTTTTTCTTGTTAAATCATCTTCAATTCTTCTTATCTGCATCTTCATACATCTTGTGAACATAATCAGGACAACTTTAACTTTTAGAGGTTTGCAACTTCTGAACAGTGTTGGGTTTATCTGATTCTGTGAAGCTTGAGATATATCTGTGAAGCTTGAGATATATGACATGTCTCTGAATGCCTAGTGAACTTGTTTAGAGTTCCTCGTATAAATATCAAACAAGAAAATATCAGAGGTAAAGGCATACATAAACTATTTTGGATTGTTTTATCAGACTCGAATTATCATAAACAATATCAAAATCATTATTTTTCCCCGTTTTTTGACATCATAAAAATTTTTGAAAACATGATAGTGATTAAGCAAAATAAAATCCTTAACAAATTTTTCATTAAAGGTTAAAGGAATACACAAATTAAAAACATATACCTAGACTTAATAAGACAGATCTTAGCTATAACACATATTTTCTTTAATACAATAGCTAATATTTTAATAATCAAAATATTCAACTTTATCTACTCCATCACATCTTGTTTTAGCCATTGGATGTTTTGGTTCAATGCTTCTCACTATTGCTCAGATTCTTCTTCGGAGCATTATCTCAGATAATATCCTTCCGTAAGGAATGTAGGAATGAACCTGTCTTCTTGAGACTTCAATGGAGTGCTAGGTGATTGAAAATAGTTTTAGGGAGGTTTATCCTGAAGTGATAAGTTAGAAGATAGATAAATATTCTATCATCGTGAGATAGAATGTTTCTTGTTGATGCTCTGGGACGAAGATTGGTTAGAGAGAATCTAAACCATGTTTGTACAGATGGAAGCAGATTTTCAGGATTGTTCGGTTCATATGGGATTGAACTGTCATGAAGAATTTTAAAGGACTCCACCGTGCTCAATCTTGATTGATAGTCTTCAATGGTGGCTCCAGATGAAACACACTTTGTAATTTCTTCAATAGATGGAATGGTGATTGCAATGGGAAGTCTATAAATTTTAGACCAGATAGTATTTCCATCATCACTTATCTTGGAAAACTTCCAGAATTCCTTTACTAGGGTAGTAAAGATGGGTCCGTTCAATAAGGCTTAATAGGCAGACCAATTCTGGAGATGCATACTTCTCACAATATCCAGTCCAGAATCTTTGAGTTTGGAGATATTGAGTTGTTTCTCTGAAATCACTTCAAGGGTTTCCTTATTTCAACAAAAGGTTTTGATGGACATGGTTAAGTACATGGAAAAGGATAAAAGAGAAAGATGATGGAAGAGAAGAAGTTACAACTTTTTATAGAGATGTGAGAGAAGTTAATAGATCATGCTTTTAATGACGGTTGTTATTTCCTAGGTAAATTAGGAGCAGTTTGAAGAATCTAGGCATCATACGAGTACGGGAAAGGAAAGATACATTAATCCTATTGATGAAAGAATATCAATCATCTTACTAAGTGACTAATGTAGCTGACACACGTTATCAGAATGAATTCTCTCCTAGGTCCTAATGAAGCATGTGTAATAGAGAAAAAGTAGTTTGTTTTTATATTGATTAAAATAAATGTTATTTAATATGAGAAATTTAACACAAGGATTATCAACTAGAAAACAAACTCTTCGTTAATTAAAGCAAACAACGTACATACACAAATACAACAGTAGTACATAAATAAAACATACATAAAGGACACATACGGATAATTAGACAAGACAAATTATGTTCTTATTTCCCCTAAAAATATCACACTTAGTTTTCAACAAGCAAAACTCAAGAAAGCTATCAGGACCATCTTCTGCTATCGCTTCTTTAATCATGTCCATTATTCTCTCCTGAAAGAATATCCCAGAAAGAACTCTTCCATAAGGAATGTAGAACTTGATGATGGATTGTGAAGAGAAGAAAGCTTTTCAGCCATAGTGGTTCTGGCTTTAACAGATTCTATAGTGACACCAACATCTTAGCACCCAGTAGCAAGAACAATTTAGAATGGGAATCCAAAAATATAAGAGTAGATGGAAGCATCCTCATAAACAAGGTGTGAAAACTTCCAAAAATACTTAATAAGATTTACATAGATGGGTTTCTCCAGTATACTGAGATACTTTAACTATTCTTGGGTGAGTATCACATTTGAGATGCTATAGTCTATGCTACTCTCAAGAACCATATTCTCGAGCTGCTTCTCAATGATAATTTCAAGCAGATTTTCATATGAAGGCATAAGGAAAGGAGAGAGAAGGGATTTTGAAGAATTTTTATGAAGAAGAATAGATAAGTATGAGGAACTGTTTCACACATATATGATATTTAAGTACTTTTGACAAAGTAAAATATTTGAACTATACTATAAGATAAGCAAGACTCACAGACATAGCATGCGGCAGACGTTTCAACGAAAAGGAATGGAATGAGCACCTCTCCATAAGGAAGAGGTATCATACTAATAGTAAATGATTATTCAGGAATGACAACACATAAGATACACAAATATATTTCATACGTAAGATGTTGCCCATTCTCAAGAAAATTTATGATCACATTTTCCAGCAATTTGAACAAGATAGATTATGAATAGAAATCGTACCTTTGAAATATTTTATCCAGATTCTTTCTTGAAGGCTTTTTACCTCTGTGTTGACTTGACTTTGTCTTGATGCTGCTTCTGATTGGGTCAGTTCTGCATATGCTTTCTTCAGAGGAAGAGAGAGAGAGAGAGAGAGAGAGAGAGAGAGAGAGAGAGAGAGAGAATTTATGATCCTTTTTATTCCACTTCTTCTTTCTTTCGAGATGTCTGTCAGAGGTTCTGAACAGACATCCTTCTGATCTCTTGAATAGTGTTCATTTCTTCTTTACTCATTTCTTCAGAAACATACATTCTGATCCCTTCATATTTGAACACTTATCCATTAATCAAACTTTTTAAGGTTGGAAGCTTAACCTTTCAGATGGTTAATAGTTCCTTAACTTAAACATGCACTTGTGAAAAACTATGTGCTTTGAGAAAAATTAACTAGCATCTTTTAGATTGGTTGCATCTTACTGATTCTGACTCAGAGAAGTTAGATTTAAATTCCTCAGTTTAGAATTTCTAGACTTTATCACGAGGTTCTTTCTCAAAATAATAAGTTGACCATCTTCCTTCTTTACTTAAATAAACTCCCAATGAGATCTGTATGAGAAAGTCAAGGGCGGACTAATCCAATTGTTGAAAGCATCTCACACCCACCAGGAAATTATCTTTAGAAAACAAGGATGTGTTGATCTTTCAGTTGAAAATTTGAGATATGCATTCAACAGATATTACTCCTTATATGATGAATCTATCTTATTAACTGATTCTTCATTCTTCTGAAATGAAGATGAAAAATCTGTTGGCCATATTATTTCTTCACACATCATATGGATCTTTATTTGACACTATTAGGTGCTTGATAAGGACTCATGCTCATTATCATACTCAGAACCAGAGCTCTGATAGCAATTGAAGATGAAGAAAACACTAGAATGGGGGGGGGGGGGTTGAATAGGGTTTTCAGTCTTTGAAAGTTTCTCGCTTATTAACATTACTATTCTAATTAATACTTTACAAAGACAATGAGGAAGCTAGAATAATAAAGCAAGAGAGTAAAGAACACACGATATATCCTGGTTCACTTGAGAAACCCTCAAGCTAATCCAGTCTACCATTCCGAGGTGATTTTGCCTTAAACAAGGTCTTAATCCACTATAACCAAAACAATTACAATTGTACGGGCCACCTTCCGGTGACTAACATTTGCACAGACAACCCTGTGACTATCAACTTGTACAGATAACCTCTGTGACTAACACCTACACATGTACCCCCTGTGACTAACAACCTGCACAAGCCACTGCGTGTGACTAACCAACAATGAAATGTTCAGTGATCTGAGTTAACAGATATAACATTCATTGACCCCTTTAGACTCCTGAACTTCACTCGGTCTTCTAAGAGGACTTCCCACAATGACCATATTCACTATTTTCTCGGGCTTATGACCTCCACTCAGTCTCTTAAGGTATAATCAAACAACAATTTGAAGAGTGTTTGTTTACAATTAATTGATTCTACACAAGCTTAAGTAAACTCAAATAAGTACATCAGAAGATCCGAATACACACTAAGAATATTACATTGTATTGTACCTCGATGTGTGGTCTTCTGTTCTTTAAGTAGCTTCTTACAGATAACAACCTAAAGCTCTTGAACTTATAATGTCTTCTTCTTCATAAGCTTCTGATAGCTTGTTTGAACTTGATGAACATCAGAAGGAAGAACGTCTTAATCTTTGATCTTCTAAGAACATATCGAACAACATCCCATGTTCTTTTTTATTCCAAGATCATTTTGTAACTAACAACATGATGCAAAATCAATAGGGAGGCAGTTGTTCTTGTTTTTGTTATAGGTTAATGGTTTGGCTGTGTTCCTAGTGATGGCAACACTAATAACATTTCAAATCAAATGTTCTTCTTCTTATATAGCTAAAGAAAATAGAGCCATTGAAGAATAGCCGTTAGGAAACAACTGGCTATTGATGAAGAGTTGTTACATAATCATATTGAGAAGTACAACCACGCCTGTCCTTTTTCCATAAAGCACGCTGAAGGAGAGATAGTGGAATAAAGTGTTTATGTACTTTGTACTTTATCATCGCTAACGGTAACATTTGTCTTCTCAACTTCAGAGGCTTCTGATGATAGTTTATTGAAGCATGAGTAGAGGAGTGAAACCATCTCTGATCAGGTCTTCATTCTTTAGAATTTTTCCACTTCAGAACCTTTGTCTTTGAAACTGCAATCTTTATCTTGAGAACTCATTCTTCAAAACTTCAAATCTTCAGAGTCTTCAGAGTTGCGTCTTCAGAGTCTTTAGCACTTGGTCTTAGGAATTCATTTGTCTTCAGAAGTCGAATCTTCAGAACTTCAATATTTAGAACCTTTTAGCCATCATAATCTTCAACATTTGTTCCTTCATAAATTTTACTCTTCAGAACTTCAATCTTCAGAATCTTCAGTATTCAGAATCTTCTACACTTGGTTCTTCAGAAGATCTCTCGTTCAGAATCTTCGCTAGCTTCTGAATTAGATTCACTTCTCAAAAGTGAATCCATAGGATCATTGCAACAACAATATCCGATGTCCTAAGATATTTCCAATTATGACTAGATACAAAAGCATACTTGCTTCTCTGAAATGTTTGCGACTAGTGTTACACATAGTAACTTCGCATATAATCTTCAGCGCACATCTTGTAGTGTTTGTTTGATCTTATAATTCTGATAAACATAATCTTGCACAGAAACAAACATCATAGTACAAATATTTCTTTCATAAATACTCCATTGTTATCATCAAAACACAAAAATATATTGCAGAACCGAATCTTGTTCTATCAGGTACATCTACGGAACATTCTATTTTTTCAGACGTTCTGTATATATATCTACGGAACTGTTCCTTAACTGAATTATGTTGAATATTGCCAATGTTTCACTATGTTTTAATGGTTCCTTAGATGTACCTCCAAAAACTATTTTTTTAATAAAAAGGTGCTTCCGGATGTGCATCTACAGCAACAGTGGGCATTATAAAAAACCCGCTAAGTGACAAAGAGAATTAAGGGGTGTAATGAGATATTGTCCAAAATTATATGAAAGATACGACCTAAAAATGTAAGTTCTTTTTCACCGTAAGCTTCAACGCAACATAATAAAAATATTAGAAACAAATGTTAAAAAACTAAATATACATAATCATTTTAAAGAATCTAAAAAAAATAAAAATTTATAATAATTATCTTGGGCAAAAAGAAAAGTTGATTCAAAGCTAAAATAAGGACAAAATAAAGTTTCAATAAAAATAAAATTAGAATTCATTTATGGTGTGTTTGGATTGGCGGTGGACAGAAATGATTCTAGTAGAATTGAGTTTGGTAGAATTGATTTTATCAAAATTGAGTTTGGCAGAATTAATTTATGTTTAGATACATTTATGTAAAAGTGAGTTGAACAATAAATTTCAGTGTGAAAATCATCCAGAATCAACTTTGGAGGCAGAAACTACAAATTCTAGCTTCAAGTAGAATCAATTATGGAGACAAAACCAGTTCTACTTTTGGCTAACCAAACATCTTAGGGTGTGTTTGAATTGGCGGTGAACAGAATTGATTCTACCAGAATTGAGTTTGGTATAATTGATTTTAATAGAAATGAGTTTAGCAGAATTGATTTATGTTTGGATTCATTTATGTAAAAGTGAGTTGAACAATAAGTTTCAGTGTAAAAATTACCCAAAATCAATTCTGAAGGCAGAAGCTACAAATTCTAGCTTCAAGTAGAATCAATTCTACTTTTAATAAAACAAACAACTAAAGATCACCCAGAATCAATTCTACACCTCTACAATTGATTTTGAGTCTTCCAAAAGCCAATCCAAACATGTACTTAAAATTACCCATAATCAACTCTACATCTCTAGAATTGCTTTTGACCCTTCTAAAAGCTTAACCAAACATGCACTTCATTTTAATGGTTTTTTTTTGGTTTTAAATGACATTGAACTGGACCACTTTTGCTAAAAAACAGTTTGGACTTTTCCAAAAATGCACCAGATATTTTGAAGTGATTTTAGTAAATAGTTTAATTCACATCCTACGCATATGAATCTAATTATATTCATACTAAACTTATCTATCTATTTCTTTGTGTGTGGATAGGTACAAAGCTTATCTATCTATTTTATTTGTGAGCTAAAAGACAGCAGATTAAAAATGATTTTCAAACATTCTTTTTCTATGCATATAATTTAGAAAATGTTATTGAAAATATGTAATTTTAAATAATTTTTACCGTTCAATTAAAAAGAATTGAACCTAAATTGTAAGGAAGACCTAAGTTTGCCAAAAAATTTACATAGGAATTCCCTTCGCTATAAATATGAGAGATGAAATGTGTTTATGTGCAAAATGAGCCAGACATGTATTCTACTTATTTCAAATTTTCCAAGACTACAAAGCTGGCTTATGAAAAGCTTGAACCACAATGCTTAAATCTGTTTAATCCAAACCTTATTCCATCCTTTTTCATAACTATTTCCATTGCCTTAAGGATTGCGGAAAATTCGACTAGATTAGAGGAAGAACAAACTACTTGGTCTGCAAAATCCATAATAAAACTACCATGCCTATCTTGAAAGATAACTCCACAACCATCTTGAAGAAGATTATGAGTATAGGCTCCATCACAATTGCATTTGATCCAATCTAAAGGTGGATGATGCCATAATACTTCTGTAATTTTTGGAGCTCTAAGAGGGTTTATGGAAATGTTGAAAGCCTTAAAGATTTGAAAGTCATCTAATGAAGATGAAGCATTGAATGTAGAGTTATTTCTTGTTAAAATCAATTGGGATTGAATCTAGTGAATTGTACGCATGTAGCTTGGAGAAATGCTCCTGAATCTGTCCCAATTTCTAGTTTCCCACAAGTTACATATGATGTATATGATTGCAACTTTTAAGATTGATGAACATTGTTTGGATCTGTTTATGGTGCTGGAAGTCCACCAATCTTTAAGAGATGAGGGTGGGTTAATAATTCTAGCAATTTTATAGAACCCCATTCAGACTTTCTTGGGATATGGGCAATCAAAGAAATGTTATTGGGAAGTCTCCTCAGCTTTCCTGCAAAGGATGCATCTTGTTACAATGTAACAACTTCTTTACGTCAATTGATCATTAGTGGGGATCTTATCCGTCATGATTCACCAAGCCATCATGGGTTTTAAAGGTGGTATATCAACACTCCAAATAATCTTGTCCCCATGGAGAGAAATAAAAGGAGCATTGAATTGATAAGCTTGCCTCAAGTCTAGGATGCCCGACTGTGCTAGAGGCCATATAATAGTATCTTCTAAGTTTAGGTTATCAAACATTTTTTATTGGAGAAAAGGGAAGAGGTTGTGAAAATTATTAGGAAAGACCCATGATCCTTTTGAAATAAACTCTGACACTTTGGAAAGAGTAGAAATTTCTTGATTGTGAAGGTAATGAAGACTTGTTTCTTGCTTCATGGGAGGACCACACCATGAATCTTGCCAAAAGTTGATGTAGTTCCCTCTACCAAGAGATCAATTGATGCTTGAGGATATGGTGTGCCATTAATTTTTGATGCTGGATCAAAGAGAAAAGAATATGTGATATTTGATCCTTCCATTAGATTTGAGAACCTTGCCTTTGAGGATGATGGACCAAGGTTCCTTAGTAATCCAGAAACTCCATTCAAGTTTCAGGTTTGACTGCATTAAGATTCATGAGGTATCTTAGACCAAACCCACCATGAGATTATGGTATACACATTTTCTTTCAAGCTACCATTACTAGCTTCCTTCTATTGATTTCCCCAGTCAAAACAAAATTCCTTTAACTTTTCTTAATATCCTTTAGCAAAGTTGCGGACCAATTGTAACATGTGATGGTATGAATGTGCATGCTCTAGATGATTGATTTAACAAGCAGAATCCTACCAGCCAGAAATAAATAGGAGCCTTTCCATGCATTTATCTTTGAGATAATTTTGTCAGCAATAAGTTTTTGGTATATG
Organism: Vicia villosa; assembly: GCF_029867415.1. Classification (NCBI taxonomy): domain Eukaryota; kingdom Viridiplantae; phylum Streptophyta; class Magnoliopsida; order Fabales; family Fabaceae; genus Vicia; species Vicia villosa. The sequence continues at coordinate 86,694,592 of NC_081181.1, read as the reverse complement.
GCTTTGACTTTACCCTTGAAGATTGGCACACTAATGTAGGTGAAAGGCAGGGTTTCTCTAGAAAAACTAGTCATGCTTGTTGGAACCTAATAGTGGGAATGGAACTTGAGTAGACATAAGACGAGTTGTTGAACTTCTGAACAGAAGTAAGATATTATCTTTTAAAAAGCTCCATAAAGTTTTGAATGTTGGATATGCTACCCTTGCAAAAAAATTAAAATACCATTTGTATACATTACATGAGATGGGATGTCAGTGCCTTTTGTACTTTTGACCAGCCTCAAAGAACCCAAATCCACCATTTTGGCTAGGATTCTAGTTACTACCTCTTGAGTAAGGCAAAAAAGAAGTGGAGATAGTGGATAACATTGTCTCACTCTTCTGGTGTAGTTCAAAAAAACCACGATGTTCCCCATTGATTAAAACCTATATGAATGTTGAAATGAGGATGCTATGGATCTAATTATGAAATGTTTTGTTGAAACCAAAGCTTTTTAGCACATGTAAGAGAAAATCCCAGTTAATGGTGTCAAATGCCTTGCAATGTCAACCTTAAGAGCTAAGTTCCCACCAAAAGCCTTGTTATCCAACTAATTGATGGCCTTAGAGGCAAGGTAAATGCAGTCTTTAATGCATTTGCATTGTATGAGCCTTTTTGTTCGAAGGAGACCAGAGTAGGCATGAAAGTAGCAAGTATATCTATAAGGATCTTGGTGATGATTTTTAACTTAAAATTATCCAGGACAATATGTTTGAAGTTTTCCATTGTGTTGGCATATATGGTTTTAGGAAGCACGATTAAAGTGTTTGAATTGTATTTTGGAATAATCCAATCTATTTTGAAAAAAATCCAATATTGCATTCGCATTGTCATGCATGTTGGATAATATGTCAGTATGTGTGATAGAGAACTCCTCCAAACTCATCAGGGCCAGGTGTAACACCCTTCTAAACCCCGCGGAAATTAATAAAATAATTCAGAGTAAAACATGAAAACAAGGGTGCCACAATTCGATTTAAAACAAATTATCATAACAATCATATAATCATACAATTCACCACGTCAAACAATTCCCATCAAGATCATCCCAAAACCCCAACCTAACATATAACCAATTGACACAAACAATGCATCTAAATCAGTCCCATCATCTATAATACGATAAAAGATATTAACCGGAAGAGTCCCCCCTTACCTTAGCCAAGAGTTCTTGATTGGTCTCTCCCTCCATTGCTCCTCTTTCACGTTCTTCGTGTTCCAAACTCTTTTCACATTCCTTTCTCTTATTCTCCATGCCTTATTATTTTATAAAATAACCTTTTAATTAGAATAGGGCCTTTACTAACATAATACCCCCTCTTTACTAACACCACACTTGGCCCAATAGCCTATCTCATATTTCTTTCCAAATAATTCCACAAAATACTGAATAATTCCAAATAATAATTTAATTTCCAATTAAATTAAATTTAGAAAATATGGGGTGTTACAACTCTCCCCCACTAAAAGAGTTTTCGTCCTCGAAAACATACTTCGAGTGAAAAGTCCCGGATAGGAGTCCTTCATCTGACTCTCCAGTTCCCAGGTAACATTTGCCTAGCCGATCCTCAAAATTCATCTGACATAACCAACAGAAACATGTTTCATACATTCAAATCCCAGTTCTTGCGTCGCATTTGACTATCCAAAAGTATACCACTCGCTTTATCTCCAAAAAGGTTAACAACAACAGAACCTTGAGGTACAATCTATACAATACGCTCAACAACGAGTAATACAATTACACAATCTATAGTATGATCGCACGGATCAACACTGAAGTAATGCATACCATCTACCAACATACCAACCTTAGATATACTCTTCCATCTGAGCGATAAAATAATACTTACACTTTTTACCAACCGCTTCCTTCAAGAAACTCAATACTCATATTTCTATACCATTGAATTCCAATTATCTGACCCCTCTTAAATCACACCAGCAATTATCCAACACATTACATTCCACTTTTTCCGCACTACTCTGACTACTCATCACAATCATCTATACCAAACAGATTTCTGAGTTTTACCCGATTCCGACTCTCTTTACTCATTCGTTTCAAGAATCATTCTTCATCATTCATGGTACTAATCTACCACTTAGAAATCCTTACTCGCATCCAATGAAAACCAATTCCTGATTTACTTCCTCTATTAAACATTCCAACCATCGGAATGAGTGCACACACAAATAATTATAATCACGCCTGTCATCCTCAATACACCATTTCTTACAAAACATCTCAATTTGAGTTTCGCTCTTTTCTAAGAATTAAATCAATTTCTCCCTTCATAGAGTACAATTCCTCATTATATCTGGAATCTACAATAACCCCTTGACAACAACACAAAAATATCACAACGTCACATAGCATCAACTCTTCGTTTTAATTCCGCCGAATACGTACTCGTTAGTTACGCACAACCATAATAACATATTCATCATCTCGGCAATTATTCAAAAGAGTTATAATTCTTCGACACGACATCCTTACATCCACTGGATTCTAAATCCAACATATAGATCAATACATATTCTCTATGTAGGCTTCCGACATATTAATTCCTTACTTCCCGCGAGTAGTACTCATAACACTACTCCTCATCACACTTTCGCTGCGCGACTCTGATTACCCATCTTAAGTCATCATCCACCATGTCACACTCTTTCATATTCACTTCTTCATAAGTCCACACAACATAGTGAGTGATTATCCTCACGGCTTAATATCCATCACAACTTATACCATTAAGGTAGCAAAACAAGTTCATCTTATTTATATGATTTCCGTCTACTACCAACAAGAGATTAAGGGTGATCAAGTCCTCAATTTGTCAATAGATAGTTAAAAATCATATTTAAGCATAAACCGTCGTTACTACATAACAGTGTCCTTTCCGGGTTAGCACTTAAACTCATTAACATCGTCATAATTCAATAATCCACTACGGTGTCCTTCTTCTAGAATATTCTTCCGAAGCTCAAAAACATCAGGAACACAATCCAATCACTAACCTCATTATATTATTCTCGTCGATTCTGGATCCACCGCCTTTACCTTGGTAATTCAAAGTCAACCTATCGATCAAGTCAACATAATCTTTCTGACCTTCTCTAATCTCGTCAAGAATACCACTAGTCATCTTCTAGCATACTCAATCTAACACTATTAGAAATTCCTTCCCATACCAACTCAAGTCTCAAAATTGTCCAATTCAATCCAACTCCTTCATCATTGGCACCGACATATTTAAAGACTTCCTACGCAACCCAATAGCACAACATTCATAACTCGTGGTTTTAATCCAAATTCTATTACATCCTTCACGTCCAATTATCATCCCACTCGGAATCTCAACAAAGTCTTCCTCACGTCAACGAATGTTAGAAATTCCCTACAATTCTTCTTTTATACTTATCGTTACTTTGCCATCACAAATACGATTCCCAGGGTTCTAAAGTTTACTTCACTTTTACTACTAATTTACTCATTCACTAAAAATCCATCGGTATTCAAATCATCTTTGTGACCGAACATCTCGTCGACTTATTCATCAACAACATGTTCTACTCCACGTCGTTTCAAACAATCGCGGTAGTAAGCATTCTTATTCAACAAGTTTCACGCTTCCATAACCGACTTCAGAACCTCTCCTCATAGGGTCACTCTACTGTATTTATAACTCTTCCATAAGTTAGAACACAATCCCTCCTCCTCGTAGGTTCAAACGGCACATTAATCCGACACTCGGAACCCAAGATATGAATTTTCCAATCATTGCCCGAAAAATGCAACACCGACATCATGCAGCGACACTCTATACGATATATCCAAAACTTCTCAATTGGTAAATTCAATTCTTAAAATTACTCCTCAACAAACCTGCTAATTATTCCTTCGATCCATTCAACACTGACACTAACATCCCGTGCAGTACCAATAAACAAGTCTAGTTATAAGAACAAGAGTAACCGCAACTTCGCCTCCTTCCAACGTCATCCTGTCACAATTAATTATGTTACAGCTGCTGCAACCATTTTTATAACAAAGTTCATCTCGTTAGCTTTCCGACGCTTCAAACGGAACTCAAATCGGATGTCCAGAACTCCAGTTATGAATTTTCGAAGTTCCGCAGCTATTCAGCAATTTTCCTGCGTTTTGCTTACGAAAATCTCTCTCCAAAACTCATTCTCTTCAACTCTATTACATTCCAAACAGCCCCTTATCGTATCTCTTCACTTCCAAACATCCTTATAACTTAAGCGCCACATTCCCCCGCCGAAGTCCGCTTTCTGCAACATCACGGCAACAATCCTCCTTGCAAACTCGTAACTGAACCTCTTCCGAGACGCAAGGCTACTCAACTGACAACTTCGCAGCACACCAGCAGAGCTGACACATCGCAACTCTCCAATTTCCTTCTCTTACAATAACTGTCAATTACCTCTAATCACCTTCCTTCAAGATGTTCCAACTCAATTCCCAGTGGAGTCTTAATTCCAAGTCACCTTCAATTCGGGAAACAACAAACTCCGACAACGCTCGCACTGTTTTCAACAACAGCCTACTGAATCAATCTTCTTCAACTGAAACATAACCGAGAAACGAAGCTTCTCCCCCACTTGTTTCAATCCAACACCTGCAACAACAACCAAGTACCGACAGTGATTCACTCACATGTCGCGTACCAAGGAATAAAACGCCGACAATATACAACTGTCGCGCAACTCAACTGACTCGACAATTGGCCGGACGGACCAACCTGCTCTGATACCACTATTGTAACACCCTTCTAAACCCCGCGGAAATTAATAAAATAATTCAGAGTAAAACATGAAAACAAGGGTGCCACAATTCGATTTAAAACAAATTATCATAACAATCATATAATCATACAATTCACCACGTCAAACAATTCCCATCAAGATCATCCCAAAACCCCAACCTAACATATAACCAATTGACACAAACAATGCATCTAAATCAGTCCCATCATCTATAATACGATAAAAGATATTAACCGGAAGAGTCCCCCCTTACCTTAGCCAAGAGTTCTTGATTGGTCTCTCCCTCCATTGCTCCTCTTTCACGTTCTTCGTGTTCCAAACTCTTTTCACATTCCTTTCTCTTATTCTCCATGCCTTATTATTTTATAAAATAACCTTTTAATTAGAATAGGGCCTTTACTAACATAATACCCCCTCTTTACTAACACCACACTTGGCCCAATAGCCTATCTCATATTTCTTTCCAAATAATTCCACAAAATACTGAATAATTCCAAATAATAATTTAATTTCCAATTAAATTAAATTTAGAAAATATGGGGTGTTACACCAGGAGCAATTCCTTTGTGAAGGTGTAAAACAACCATCTTTACTTCTTTTGCAGAAGGGATTTTGGTGATGAAATTGTTCATGTTTGAATCCACAATGGAGGGAATACATTCATCTAAGATTGAATGATCCTGAGGTAAACATGCAAAACAAAAGATGTTCGTGAAAAAAGGCTATGAGACTTACTAACTCCTTAGGGTCAGTGATTGTAGTATCATTATCCCTAAAACACTTTATTGTATTATTTGAACTCTTGATTTTAGCAATGTTGTGAAAGAAATTAGTGTTCCTATCTCCCTCACGATTAGGGGTGTGCATGGTTCATAAACCAAACCAAATTGAACTAAATATATAATTCAGCTTGGTTCTTAAAACCACTTTAATGAAATCAGTTTATTTTTTAAAAACAGGTTTATATTTGGCTTGGTTTGGTTCAAAACCGGTTTATACCAAAAACCAATTTTCGGTTGGACTAGTTTTAAAACCAAATTTTTCTCAAACTTGTTTTGATTAAAATTCAGTTTTCAATTCAAACAACTTTATCTTAACGCCATCGAATCATTTTAAATCCATTTTGGAAATCAATAACCTCTCAACGGTGACTGATCTTAAATTTCAATTATCATATTTATGAAATCCGATCAACAATAGTTTGATTTTCGAAAGAATATAGAGTCAATAGAAATAATAAGAAAGGGCAAGAAATATAATAACAAATAAAAAATGCATTGTGATTTTGAAAATCTAAATGTTTTTATTGGAGGATTTTTTTTTAAATGCATAGAATGAAATAGTAATAAAATTACATAATCAAATATGAATTACTACAACATGTGTGAATGTGGCATAGATGTAAGTACCAGCATTTCAGTATGCGTTAGTACCAACATGCCAGAAATTGAGAGCCACGATAAAAAAATTATATTATAAAGGGAGATTTCAACTTGAGAGAGGAATAATGAAGACCACCGGTAAAACTCATGGCAATGCACTAATGTATAGTTAAATGTTGCCTTGATATCTATATTTTACGACCATGAATCAGAGACAAGGTGAAGAGCACATTGGTTAACCATTTATATATTGGTTTTAAAAAGTGGGTATTGGTTTTTTGTGGTTTTAATGAAATGGATCTAGATTAGATTTAAAGCTAAATAATATGGATTTTTAAAATAGGTGCACCATATTTTTGAAAATGGTTTCTGCGAACCAGTTTTTTTGCATACCCCTACTCAAGATGCCATTTTATTTTGGATTTATGAAGCCAGAACTTTCTTCCCTAGTGTAGCAACCTGCCCTAAAAATTAAATTTATTTAGAGTTGCCACCTATTCTACCAGGGCGAATAGGAAACCCCTCAAAGTTATAGAGATCAGGGTAAGATACTATATTCAGGTCGAGGGAAGGTGTTAGGCACTCTCAACCCTTTCCTAAGGTTTGCATTATAAGATTAAGGTTTATGGCTAAAATAAAGAAAGGTGACAGAAATTTAATAGGGTTAAAGGCAAATATTTGAACATGATTAGAGTTTTGAGGAGGGGGACTCGCCTTGTTGCCAAGTGCCTACGTATCTCCTTAGGGAGAATCAGAGTCAATGTAGTTCGGGGTAAGGGTTGTACGCCCTTAGAATTTGAAATTTAATTGTATTGAAGGCTTTTTGAATGGCCTTATCGTAGTGATGATAATCCGTAGTTTGATATTCGTAGTTTTGAAAAGTGTTTTAAGATTGGGCGTAAAACCCTGATTTTAATATGCACTATTAATCGCAATGATCAATAGATTTGATCACCATAATTAATAGATTAGTAGGGTATTATTACCAATTCTAATCGATAGGTTTGATTATCACTAATAACAAATAAACATGTTTTATAGAATCAATTATGCAATTTTTATCATTATCCCTCGTAATCGATAGATTCGATTATAAATAATAATGAATTTTTAGAGAAAAATAGACTAATCATCGCAACCAATAAGATGGTTGAAACCCTTTAGCCAAATAAAACTTATTTTTATTTTAATTAAATCAAATATTAAAGAAATCGATTATTACCCATCACGATTAATAGATTTAATCGGAACGAATAATAAATTAAAATTTAACATTTATAATATTTTAATTTAATAAAAAAAATTAGATTTATAATTATATAAATAAATGTTAAAAAGCAATTAAAGAAATATTTATATAAATAAAATAAAATAAGAAGATTAGTGGTTTTTATTCAATGTGGCAGTTTTGAGGGCTCATAGTATAGGGACCTGATTCTGGGCGTTAGATCTAAATTAGTGGCTGGTCCTATGGTTCAGATTTGAAGGTACATGGTGGAACCTGGGGTTGTATGCGCATGGGATCAGAGATTGTAATTTTAGAAAAATATATGTGGGAGTGAGGGATCGAACCCACACCCCCAGACTCAACCAACACCTTTGCCAACCCAACTAAACCCAACACGCGTTAAGAAAACGCATTCGTCACAATAAATAAAAAACAAGCAAATCAATTAAAACACGCGCGTAAATTCAAAAGGACCAGTGGTACGAGGACACATCATCATTGTCCCCAAACTTACTTGTATTTTCTACAAAAATTTGCTACGATTTTGCTACAAAATCGTTCGTAGCAATTAAACCCTGCAACACAAAAATCAATTGCAAGCCAAATAAACTTTTCGCGACCATGGGGATCTCTTCGTTCAAGATCCCTAAACCTAATTATGCCCTTTATTTCTCTCAATTTAATCTAAAACGCGAAGCCCTAATTTTGCACCTAAAAACCCTAACGCGGCCTTCAATGGCCAAACCCGATTTAAACACTTAAACCTCAATTAAACAATCCAGAAATGTTCAGAACATCATTGTTAACCAGAATATGCAATCAATTTTCAATGAAAGTGCATGGATTACCCTAATCGACCAAGGTTTCTAAGCGACATAGCTTGGTTAAATGGAGATTGTTCTGGGGGTGCTGATGCTGTGCAAGTATCCAGGTAGCTTCAGAGTGATCCCAAGAACGTGTAGCAATGCTCAAATCCTTCTGAAACACTCCCAATCTCTGAAACCGAGTTTGTGTTTCTTGAAGAATTTTTTGTTCTTGAATATGTGCTTCTGACCAGAATGTTCAACCCTTATTCGTTTGCCCTATGTTATGTACTTATAGGGGAGTGAATTAGGTCAAAGATTATAGCCCAAGGGCCCTTGGAGTCCAATATTGCAAAGTTTGGAAAATTGATTTGGAACTTTTATCAAAACTTTCTAAAGTTGTCCAATCTTGTGCCAATCTTTTTCCAATCAATATGTCACGAAATTATATTGCCAATTTGTCATAAATGTGATTGGAATTGGTCAATATAATTTCCTAAATCCAATCTTTGATTTTTCTTTCAATTATATCACTTTAAATCATTTTTTAAATGAAATAAAATTATATAAAATTGATATAATTCGTGGCCAAAGGTTTGGATTACTTAGGTAGCTTGTGGACCAATATTAATTCATAAAAGGTTAGGCCCATTTGCAAAAAATTCCAATTTGAACCTCTTTTATTTCACATTTTGCATCCAAAATTGCCCAACTTTGACAAGGCATATCGCTCTATATTTTTAAGATATGAAGGAGTTCTAGGACTTTTTGGAATCCTCAAGATGTCCTCTCTAAGCCACTTTGGAACATATTTTTCATTTGGGGATTTTATCTTGATGTTATGCCCTTTGACAAAAAACTGCTTTTGGTTGACTTTTGGAAAGGACCTATAATCTTTTGTACCATATCTCCCAAATGAAGCATTTCTGGCCTTGGCTTGTGAGAGACATAGTTGTAGAGAATCCAATTTCCTTAGAAATAGGCTTTGAGTGAGAAATTTCTGATGTTCCATGTGAAAGTTATGACCAGTCAAAGTTGAGTTGACTTTTCCAATAAAAACTCTAATTTGAAATTTTTGAATTTGTTCATTTCTGAGTTTTTATTGATGAATCATGATCAAACCTTTATCAAATGATGGATATAACCTCCAATACTTGATGTTGACCAAAATTCAGGAGTTTTGACTATATTTTGACCACAGTTGTCTTTTAGGTCAAACTAGTCGACAATGGGTCATCTGAGCCATTGAATGATTAAACCTTGGAGTTGGACCTTGACTTTTGACATAGAGATGTCTTGAAGCATAATGAAACATAGGAACTTCATTGGGGACCTTATTTTGTCAATTTCCTCAAGAGGGTACAAAACCCTAGTTTTAGGAGATCCTTGCTTAGGAGAATGCCTTGATGAAACCCTTGAGTTTTGAATCATTGTGAATGAAATGTGGAAGGAAAATTTTGGGGTATGACAGCTGCCCCTAATTAATTACCTTGGATTTAATGGCGCGAGGATACGCAGTCCTCACGTCCTTTGGATCGAAGAGTTATTAAATAATGAAAGACCCCTTGAATTTGCCTTGTAGCCGGTAGTGAAAAAGGAATTGCCTTGCAAACGCCTGAGACTTACATAGAGAGGACTCGTAGTTTGCTGCGTAGAAAGTAGTTACCTTGCTATGGTGCTAGCAAGGGTTTGCAGTTTGTAGGTAACCCACTTACTATAGTTCTAGTAAGTCGTCGCGGTTGGTATACGCACTCCCTATCGTAGTTTGAGTAAGCTTTTCGTAAATGGTAGGGCCCATTTACTATAGTTCTAGTAAGTCGTCGCGGTCGGCCGTACCTACTTACTATCGTAGTTTTAGCAAGTTTATCGTAGATGGTGTGGCCCACTTACTATAGCTCTAGTAAGTCGTCGCGGTCGGCCGTACCTACTTACTATCGTAGTTTCAGCAAGTTTATCGTAGATGGTGTGGCCCACTTACTATAGCTCTGGTAAGTCGTCGTAGTTAGCCATACCTACTTGCTATCGTAGTTTGAGTAAGTTTATCGTAGATGGTATGACCCACTTACTATAGTTCTAGTAATCGTCGCAGTTAGCCATACCTACTTACTATCGTAGTTTTAGCAAGTTTATCGCAGATGGTGTGGCCCACTTACTATAGCTCTAGTAAGTCGTCGCAGTTAGCCATACCTACTTTCTATCATAGTTCTATTATAGCATTAGTGAGATCACTTGGACCAATGGGATCCACTTGCCCCGGTGCGGACAAGTCTACCTGCATAGAAGATTGCTTTGCAAATGCGTATGTTTCATGCGTATGCTTATGATCTTGTTGTTGGTCTAATGAAGACGTATGAATGCTTGTATGTGAATGTTGCGTGTACGAATGTTTGTATGCAAATGTTATGTGTATGAATGTTTGTGCGAACGAGTATGTATGTGTGATGACTTCAACGTTTTATCTCTTTGTCACCCATTGAATTTGTTTAACCCTTTCAAGCTGTTTGGAAATCCTAGTTTGGATTGTTCTGGGATGATCCACTGGTAACATCCCTGGTAGGAGAGATCGTGGTGGGTCAGATTGATTGCAGCATGAGGCGTATATTGCCTGCCGGAGATGTCATGGTTTCATTCCCATTGCTTTTATATCGAAAATTTGTAAGTTTCTCATTTTGGGTCCAATGCTAAAGTTTATGAAAATAATTTATCCTTTGCACATGGTATTGAAATGACGAGAAAGCGTAGTATGAAAGAAAAAGAAAGATTTTATTGATATTGCCTTAAATCGGCGAATGTACAAAAGTCCGGAAAAGGAAATGACAAATAGAAATGATATTAATACTGTTGTTGCTCTTTTGCTATCGAGGGCCCCAGTAATCCTGTGACCTTGGAAGTAGATGATTGCATGACTCCTTATCCTTTGAAACTTGTCTTCGACTCATGGCTTATGATTTTGCTTTTGCTAGGCGTAATACTTCTTGACCGCATCTAAATTGATCGGGTGCGGCAGCTCGTCCCCGTCCATTGTAGTGATAACGAGTGCTCCTCCTTAGAATACCGTTTTTATGAAATATGGACCTTCGTAGTTAGGTGTCCATTTTCCGCGGGCGTCGAGTCGAGGTAGTAAGATTTTCTTGAGGACGATATCTCCTTCTTTGTAAGTTCGAGGACGAACCTTTTTATCGAACGCCATTTTCATCCTTTTCTGATAGAGTTGCCCGTGACACAAAGCTGTCAGCCGCTTCTCTTCAACGAGATTAAGGTGATCGAAGCGAGTTTTTACCCATTCCGATTCTTCTAAATTTGTGTCAGCCAGGACTCTTAGTGACGGAATCTCCATTTCGATAGGGAGAACTGCTTCCATACCATAAACCAAAGAGAAAGGTGTTGCTCCTGTAGATGTGCGCACCGAGGTTCTGTAACCGTGTAGGGCGAAGGGAAGTATTTCGTGCCAATCCTTGTATGTTTTCACCATCTTTTTTATTATCTTTTTGATGTTCTTATTCGCAGCTTCAACAGCGCCATTCATCTTAGGCCTGTATGGTGAAGAATTGCGGTGTTCGATTTTGAACTCCTCGCACAGCTCCCTCATCATGTTGTTGTTTAAATTCGACCCATTGTCAGTGATAACCCTATTTGGAACCCCATACCGGCATATGATGTTATGCTTGATGAACCGGGTGACCACTTGTCTTGTTACGTTGGTGTAGGAAGCAGCTTCAACCCATTTGGTGAAATAATCTATGGCAACCAATATGAATCGGTGTCCATTAGAAGCTTTCGGCTCGATCATTCCTATCATGTCGATCCCCCACATCGCAAATGGCCATGGTGAACTCAGCATGTTCAACGGACTTGGCGGCACATGTACTTTGTCAGTGTATATTCGGCATTTGTGACATGTTCTTGCGTATTGGAAACAGTCCGCTTCCATTGTTAACCAGTAGTACCCTGCTCGTAATATTTTTCTCGCTATTGAGTGTCCATTTGCATGAGTTCCGAAGGTCCCTTCGTGTACTTCTTGGATAATCTCATTGGCCTCATTTTTATCTACGCACGTTAGTAACACCGAGTCGTAATTCCGCTTTTATAGGACATTCCCACTTAGGAAGAACTTGGATGCCAACTTCCTTAGTGTCTTTTTGTCAATTGTAGAGGCATTCTCTGGGTATTCTTGTTTTTCCAGGTACCTCTTGATATCGTGGTACCAGGGTTTGTCACCAGGTTGTTCCTCAATTGTGAGACAATAAGCGGGCTCATCAAAATGTCTAACCATTATCCGTGGTTCGTGGTTTGGCCAAGTTACTTTGAACATAGAAGAGAGCGTCGCTAATGCATCAGCCATTTGATCCTCTTCCCTTGGGATATGAGTGAAAGTAATTGTCTCAAACTCGGCCATTAAACCCAGTATAAGGTCCCTATATGGAATAAGTTTTGCATCTCGAGTATCCCATTCTTTATTGACTTGGTGGATTACTAGTGCTGAATCCCCATACACCTCGAGTAGTTTGATCCTTAGATCGATTGCAGCTTCTAACCCCAATATGCATGCTTCGTATTCTGCAATATTGTTGGTGCAGTCGAAACACAGCCTCGCAATGAAAGGTAAGTGACGATTGTCAGGAGATGTCAAGACTGCCCCTATACCATGCCCTAGCGCATTTGAGGCCCCATCGAACATAAACGTCCATATTTCCCCTGGTCCGGGTCCTTCGTCGGGTCCTGGTATTTCGTAGTCTCTTACCAACATAATATCCTCGTCAGGAAAGTCGAACTTCATAGACTGATATTCTTCGATGGGTTGATGAGCCAGGTGTTCTGCCAGTACATTCCCTTTTATTGCCTTTTGAGTGACGTATTGAATGTCGTATTCTGACAGTAGCATTTGCCATCTAGCGATTCTTCCCATGAGAGCCTGTCTTTCGAACACGTATTTCAGAGGATCCATCCTCGATATCAACCATGTGGAATGGTTCAGCATATATTGCCGTAGACGTTTGGAGGCCCATGCTAGGGCACAACATATCTTTTCCAATGGTGAATACCGAGATTCTCAATCTCTGAATTTCTTGCTAAGGTAGTAAATAACGTGCTCTTTTCTGCCCGTTTCATCTTGTTTCCCCAACACACATCCCATAGACCTTTCGAGGACGGTGAGATACATGATCAGCGACCTTCCTGGGACGGGAGGTATGAGTATTGGTGGTTCTTGTAAGTAGCTTTTTATAGTATCGAAAGCTACCTGACAATCAGCATTCCACTTGTTCGGCTGATCTTTTCTTAGTAATTTGAATATGGGCTCACACGTGGCTGTGAGATGTGAGATGAACCTTGAGATGTAGTTCAAACGACCCAAAAACCTACGAACCTCTTTTTCTGTCCTTGGAACAGGCATTTCTTGTATAGCTTTGACTTTATCGGGATCTACCTCTATGCCTAGTTGGCTCACGATGAATCCTAATAGTTTTCCTGACCTCACACCAAATGTACCCTTGTTCGGGTTCAACCTCAGTTTGAACTTCTTTAAGCGCTCAAACAACTTCTATAGGTGCGTAATATGCTCTTCTTTCGTACAGGACTTAGCAATCATATCATCCACATACACTTCGACTTCCTTGTGAATCATGTCATGGAATAGTGTGACCATGGCTCGTTGATATGTTGCCCCTGCATTTCGTAGTCCAAAAGGTATCACCTTGTAACAAAAGGTGCCCCAGGATGTCATGAAGGTTGTTTTCTCCATGTCCTCGGGAGCCATTTTGATTTGATTATACCCAGAGAAGCCATCCATGAAGGAGAACACCGAAGCTTGTGCTGTATTGTCCACCAGTATATCTATGTGGGGTAATGGAAAGTCGTCTTTCAGGCTTGCTTTGTTTAGATCCCTGTAATATACGCACATGTGTACCTTCCCGTATTTCTTAGGAACTGGCACTATGTTGGCAATCCATGGTGGATAGTCAACCACGGCTAGAAACCCTGCGTCGAATTGTTTGAGTACCTCTTCTCGTATTTTCTAATCCATGTCAGGTCGAACTCTTCTGCGCTTTTGTCCGACATGTGCACAACCTTCTTTGAGTGGTAACCTATGCACGACGATATCTGTATCAAACCCTGGCATGTCACGCTATGACCAAGCAAATATTTCTGCATACTCGTGGAGTAGTTTGACCAGCGTCGCTTTTACGTCCTCATTCAGCGTTGCCCCAATCTTGATTTCCTTAGGTTTTTTGTCTGTACCCAAGTTTATGATTTCAATGGCTTCTCGAGGAGGGAGCATGTCCTTGGATTACTTGTCCATTAACCTTGATAGTTCTTCCGGAAGTTCATCATCTTCCTCATCCCCTTCCTCGGACTGATTAGCGAGAGCCTTGAGTTTATATTGAGTTCCATTATCGGTAGTGTTAGAAGGTGATCTGCACATGTTTTATGTTTTGTTTTTAGTATGCAGATATGGATGTGCCTTTTTGTGCAACAAAATTATTTGTCATTTTGAAAGAAGTAAATGCAAGAAGGAACAATGTTTCAATATCAAATGCAAACGACAATTTTATTAATAAACTTTAAACTTTGGAAGTAAATGGGGCCCTTACAAACCAACTCTATGCTTCGGGCGAGGCATGAGCGATATTGTATTTTTCTTTATTGAAGGGAAATAAAACACACAACAAAAGCAAATTACTTCGAAATGAAAACTATCTCCGGTATCTCCAGGCTTGTCCAGTTATGGAGCTGCTCTCCTGATCTGATCATTCGGATGAAATTGGACGTCCCCTCCTTAGGATCCATGCTGGATATTGCAGTTACGTGTTCATACCCGCCAGTCCTGAAAGTCTGCATAATCGGGGGGAATCGTTGTTCCTCCTTTGCTGCGCTTGTGACCTTTGTCGGTTGATATCCTAACCCCAAGCGATCCTTCTTCTCTCAGATTTCTGGTACTTTTCCCCAGCCTTCCATATTCAAGTCTTGCAGGTCTCTCCAGGATGTTACCGCCCTTCGTGTCTTCTCCACAGGCAATGTGACAGCAGTTGCAATTTCTAGCGCTTGGAATGCAGTTTCTAATGCCCTTTCTCAAACCTCGATGTATTTGTATGAATCCAGGTTCCTGACAAATATATCCTCCTCCCCATTGACGGTTACTATAGAGTTTCCGTCCACAAATTTTATCTTCTGATGGAGGGTGAAGGTGATTGCCCCAGCTGCGTGAATCCAAGGACGTCCCAATAGGCAGGTGTAAGCTGGTTCAATCTCCATCACTTGGAAATTGATACAGAAGGTGTGAGGACCAACTACAACAGGGAGGTCTACTTCTCCGAACACTGGACTTTGTGATCCGTCGAAGGCTTTAACCACCAGACGGCTTGGTCAAACCATTAGGCCTTCCAAAGCTATTTTATCGAGGGTAGCTTTTGGCATCACATTTAGTGATGAACCTGTATCAATCAAAACCCTAGATAGATGAGCTTTCCCATATTGTATAGAGATGTGCAAGGCTTTGTTATGCTCCTTTCCTTGCGGAGGTAATTCATGATCACTGAACCCTAGACATGCCCCAGCAGTGAGATTAGCCACCATCCCTTAGAATTGATTTAAGGTGATGTCTTTAGTTACATGGGCGGCATTTAGAATTTTCATCAAGGCATCTTGACACTTCTCGGAGTGTACTAATAGTGAGAGGAGCGATATTTTAGACGGTGTCTGTTGTAACTGGTCCACCACCCTATAATCACTCTTCTTGATCAATGCCAAGAATTCCTCAGCGTCCTTATTAGTGGCTTCCTTATCCTTGGGAATGCCCTCTACAGTTGGTCATGCAACAGTTTGATTACTGGCTTGCGCCAAATTTTCATTAGGCTGTGCAGTTTTGAATATGCGACCGCTACGAGTCATGCCCCCAGGCCCCATAATGCTTGATACGGCAGTATCAGCACCAGAATTGTACTCCCAAGGCACTGCTTTCATTTTGTCCACAGGGTACGGAGCTCTGATTGGGTGCCATATCCAAGTTGTACTTGTATTATTTCAAGAACGTGTTATCAAGGTCGTTCCAGCTCCGGATATTTGCCTTTTCTAATTGCATATACCAGTCGACAGATGCCCCACTTAGACTGTCTTGGAAGAAATGCATCATCAGTTTTTGATCATGGGCGTAAGCAACCATTTTCCCGACGTACATGCGTAGATGACTTCTTGGGCATGTAAGTCCTTTATACTTTTCAAAGTTAGGCACCTTGAAGTTATGGGGGATGGTCAAGTCTGGTACCAAGCTCATCTCGTAGGTATCTACATCAAAGACGTCATACCTTTCTACTGCCTTTAGCCTTTCTTCTAGCGATTTGATATGTCCGCTATTCCTAGAATTCTCTTCGGAATCAAGGTGAGTTTGCTTATATTGAGGCACCTGATTAGTATCATCAACGTCCCCATATTATAAATCCACGTAGTCCTCATCCTTAGGAGGGTTGTTAGCAGGGATGCGAACTGTGCGAGGTACTACTTCCTTCTGAGTGGTTGGAATAAATCCTTCATGAGAGGCTTCTCCCTCTTCATGGGTTCTGGCAACTCTCTTAGAGGAGTGGGCATTTGCTTTGTGAGGATCAAAGCCTCGAACATATCCCAACAATGGGTTGCTATCGTCTTGTATCTCCTCGTAATGACCCTGAACTTCTTTAGCCTTTTCCTGTTTGTCTCTGAGATCCTTCATGAAGCTCAGCATCTGAGTCATTCCTCCCTTAATCTCCTCCACAGTACCTTTCAGTTGGGTTACTTCTTCGCGAAGGGCGGCCTGATTCTGCTCTAGTTGTTCCATTGCTTTCTTCTTCTGAGACCGGGTTTGACACGGCGGTATGGTTGCTTGGTTATCTTCTCCAATGGCGTGACTGGAGATAAAGACAGTTTTCCCCTTCTTAATACTTTGTAATATAAATATGGTATGCATGCTATGAATGTTATGCTTATGCTATGCTCATATCTTATCCACATTATTATAGTATATTATTATTATTTTTAACTATATTATATTTTTTTATTATTATTATTATTTTTTAATCCTTTTGGTGAATGTTATAGGAACAATGAATAATGCGGAAATAAACACACATTATTAATTGGAAAAATTGAAAAGGAAATACCAATTCATTGTTGGATTACTAAATAGAAATAGAAACTGAAAATTAAACACCCAAATAAATGCAACAAGGAAATAATAAAATCTAAGAACGCCTTTGGATATCCGCTTTGAATTTGTCCATCATCTCTCTACAAAGCTCCATGAATTCTTTTACCATCTCGGGAAGAATGACGGGAGAAGATTCCGCTCTCTCCAAACTCTTCGGAATGTCTTGGATTAAATCATTGCACAAGAAGACTAGCTTATCATAATTATCACAACATTTTTCGTAATCTTCAAGCATCTTAGGAACCATACTCACATGCTCACTTGGCATAGAAACAATTGTGTATTGCCTCCTCCAATAATCCCTTTCATCCCTTGTTTCCTCAAATATCTCTCTTTGCCTTACAAATACTTGGCTAAGTGCGGCCAAAGCTAGGAGTGCTCTATTGTGTTCATTGGTGCGCTGTAAAAGTGCCTCTTCCGCGGTCAATCTTCTTGTGCGCTCTTCTTGTCCAAATTTGCGAGCTTCTTGAAGATCATACTTGAGGTTCCTTATTTCCACTTCTTGATCCTTAGTCCTATCAGTTAATTCAAAGACTACGATTTCTAAATTTTTCTCGGATTCTGCTTTGTCACGGGAAGCTTTCTCATAATACCTTCTCCACTTTGCAATTTCCACATTTGCTTGCAATAACCTTTCATTATGCGATACTAAATTAAAATTAGCACGTAGGACACCTTCCGTTGCACGCTTTCTTTTACCCCTTTGTCTATCGTTCTCTTCCTTAATTGCTTGAAGCTCTTGGTTCTTCTCTTTAAGGTCGAAGCGTAGTTGGCTCCTTTCGTTGGTAAGTTGATGTAGGTCAAGCTCTAATTTTTCTTTTTCCTTTCGGGACGCCTCTAGGGAAGCCCTGATCCCTTCTATCTCTTCGATGGATAGAGGAACAGGATTAGGAGAATCAGGCTTGTATGCGGGATCCACAACAAAAGGAAGCAAAATCTTTCCCACTCTTTCTTGAACCCATTTAGTGTAAAGTTCTCAAGCAATAACATTCTTTGGCCCAAAATCCTTTGTTTGAACACGCTTCCAAGCTTGAATTACCTTCTTCAATGATCTTGGTTCACCTTTTCCGTTGTCATGCAAAAGTAATTCTTCCACTTGTTGTTTGGAAGGCTCACAATCCATAGAATGGCCCAATTGGCGCAATGCTAACACGGGGTTATAATTAATACAACCTAAAGTTCCCATTAAAGGCACATTGTTGAATTCTCCACATTTGTAAATAATCTTATCAGAATTTAATTTCTTTGCATACCATAAGATAGAATATGCTTTGAGAGCCCTCAATTTTTGAGACCAATCATATCTAGTCAAATCTTTAATCAAACAACTAGCCTTGTAAAGATGAGAAGTCAAACAAGAGTATAATAAGTGAACACAACAAAATAGCATCCCTCTTTCTTTTCACACCGAGTATGGATAGCATAGTAAATATTAGCAAGGATGGTGGGAGTTGGATCCTTATCAAAAATCCTAAAAGATGTGAAAGCATGAATCGCGGCAGGATCAATATAATCAACATTTTTGGATAATAAAACAACACCAAAAATTAGGAGAGCAAGAAAATGTCCACAAATGTCCCATTGTCTCTTTTGAGCATAACTCAAAGCTTGAGTTTCCAAGTAAGATCTTTTGATCCCATGTACATCACCATCAGTTTTAGAATTAGATTTCAAATCTGTAGCGGATACTCCCAAAGCTTTTGCCAAATCTAAAAAGTCAACTTCTTTACCAACCCCTGTGTAAAATTCCTTTTTAGTCCTTGAAAATCCTAGCATAGCATCCATCTCCTCCAAAGTTGGAGCCAACTGAAAATCTTGAAAAGTAAAACACCTAAGTGGCAGATCATAGAATTGAACCGAAGCAGTGATAGCTTCTTCTTGAACCTTTACCCTTAGCAAATCCAAGATATTTCCATAGCGGATCACAAACCTATCCAAAGCACTTGACGACAATTTTTCCTTGATTATTTTTCAGTTTCTTGATGTCTGGAGTAGAAACAGCAAAGTGGATAATGGGCTTCTTAGTACTCATCTTTCCTGAACATTCACCAATAGAATATATTTCTTCTTTTTTATTGTTTTTCCTTTGGATAAGACATGATAAAAATGCATATGATGGATGATGCATGCAAACATAAAAAAAAAATAAACAACACATATTTAACACATAATCACATAGGCCCTAGGTTCATAGGTTCGACGTAGCGGCTCTAGGGAGCCTACCCTTCCGATGGGTATGTTCTAGAAGGTCTCATGGGGCAGTTCGTAGCCTCCGAGACTTTTTGTCTCTTTGGATTTTAGAACAACTCATTTTATCCATGAGGTTCGAATTTTTGGGGTAGTTTCTCGGAAAGATCAGCTAAATACCCAGTCCTGCCCTCAACAAAGTCAAGCCTCGTTTTGGACATTTCCGAATATTCAACCCACTCCGAGTGGAGTTATCAATAAGACTCGAAGGCGATTCAAGTCCCCCTGGTCTCAAGGATAACTCCCACACTTAGGTTTTAACACAAATATATAACCCAACAATGCATATATAATATAACAATTAGGCAGTTAAATACAAATATATTAACATAAACAATTAAATATTCTTAGGCAAAAATAAATAAATAAACAAATTAAATATATAAAAAAAACAATCACAAACCCTAAAAATGGCAAATTAGCCAAACCCTAAAAATTTTCCAAAACCTAAACCCTGCCAAAACTTAAACCCTGCCAAAACCTAAAGGAGCATAGTATTCACCATTAAGTGTGTCCCCAGCAGAGTCGCCAGCTGTAGCAACCTGCCCTAAAAATTAAATTTATTTAGAGTCGCCACCTATTCTACCAGGGCGAATAGGAAACCCCTCGAAGTTATAGAGATCGGGGTAAGATACTATATTCAGGTCGAGGGAAGGTGTTAGGCACCCTTAACCCTTTCCTAAGGTTTGCATTATAAGATTAAGGTTTATGGCTAAAATAAAGAAAGGTGACAGAAAGTTACTAGGGTTAAAGGCAAATATTTGAACATGATTAGAGTTTTGAGGAGGGGGACTCGCCTTGTTTCCAAGTGCCTACGTATCTCCTTAGGGAGAATCAGAGTCAACGTAGTTCGGGGTAAGGATTGTACGCCCTTAGAATTTGAAATTTAATTGTATTGAAGGATTTTTGAATGGCCTTATCGTAGTGATGATAATCCGTAGTTTGATATTCGTAGTTTTGAAAAGTGTTTTAAGGTTGGGCGTACAACCCTGATTTTAATATGCACTATTAATCGCAATGATCATTAGATTTGATCACCATAATTAATAGATTAGTAGGGTATTATTACCAATTCTAATCGATAGGTTCGATTATCACTAATAACAAATAAACATGTTTTATAGAATCAATCATGCAATTTTTATCATTATTCCTCGTAATTGATAGATTCGATTATAAATAATAATGAATTTTTAGAGAAAAATAGACTAATCATCGCAACCAATAAGATGGTTGAAACCCTTTAGCCAAATAAAACTTATTTTCATTTTAATTAAATCAAATATTCAAGAAATCGATTATTACCCATCACGATTAATAGATTTAATCGGAACGAATAAAAAATTAAAATTTAAAATTTATAATATTTTAATTTAATAAAAAAATTAGATTTATAATTATATAAATAAATGTTAAAAAGAAATTAAAGAAATATTTATATAAATAAAATAAAATAAGAAGATTAGTGGTTTTTATTCAATGTGGCAGTTTTGTGGGCTCATAGTATAGGGACCTAATCCTGGGCGTTAGATCTAAATTAGTGGCTGGTCCTATGGTTCAGATTTGAAGGTACATGGTGGAACCTAGGGTTGTATGCGCATGGGATTAGAGATTGGAATTTTAGAAAAATATATGTGGGAGTGAGGGATCGAACCCACACCCCCAGACTCAACCAACACCTTTGCCAACCTAACTAAACCCAACACGCGTTAAGAAAACGCATTCATCACAATATATAAAAAAAACAAGCAAATCAATTAAAACGCGCGCATAAATTCAAAAGGACCAATGGTACGAGGACACATCATCATCGTCCCCAAACTTACCTATATTTTCTGCAAAAATTTGCTACAATTTTGCTACAAAATCGTTCGTAGCAATTAAACCCAGTAACACAAAAATCAATTGCAAGCCAAATAAAATTTTCGCGACCATGGGGATCTCTTCGTTCAAGATCCCTAAACCTAATTATGCCCTTTATTTCACTCAATTTAATCTAAAACGCGAAGCCCCAGTTTTGCACCTAAAAACCCTAACCCGGCCTTCAATGGCCAAACACGATTTAAACACTTAAACCTCAATTAAACAATCCAGAAATGTTCAGAACATCATTGTTAACCAGAATATGCAATCAATTTTCAATGAAAGTGCATGGATTACCCTAATCGACCAAGGTTTCTAAGCGACATACCTTGGTTAAGTGGAGATTGTTCTGGGGGTGCTGATTCTATGCAAGTATCCGGTAGCTTCAGAGTGATCCCAGGAACGTGTAGCAATGCTCAAATCTTTCTGAAACACTCCCAATCTCTAAAACCGAGTTTGAGTTTCTTAATGAATTTTTTGTTCTTGAATATGTGCTTCTGACCAGAATGTTCAACCCTTATTCGTTTGCCCTATGTTATGTACTTATAGGGGAGTGAATTAGGTCAAAGATTATAGCCCAAGGCCCTTGGAATCCAATCTTGCAAAGTTTGGAAAAATGATTTGGAACTTTTATCAAAACTTTCTAAATTTGTCCAATCTTGTGCCAATCTTTTTCCAATCAATATGTCACGAAATTATATTGCCAATTTGTCATAAATGTGATTGGAATTGGTCAATATAATTTCCTAAATCCAATCTTTGATTTTTCTTTCAATTATATCACTTTAAATCATTTTTTAAATGAAATAAAATTATATAAAATTGATATAATTCGTGGCCAAAGGTTTGGATTACTTAGGTAGCTTGTGGACCAAGATTAAGTCATAAAAGGTTAGGCCCATTTGCAAAAAATTCCAATTTGAACCTCTTTTATTTCACATTTTGCATCCAAAATTGCCCAACTTTAACAAGGCATATCTCTCTCAATTTTTAAGATATGAAGGAGTTCTAGGACTTTTGGCCATTTTGGCCCTTTTTCCTTTTAAGGGGAACTACAAAAGGTCTGACTTCCCTATTATTAAAGGGGAATGTAGGCCTAAGATGCAATATCTTATCGAGCTCATTTTCAAAAACTCCTTTTCCCATCCCCACCCTCTATTTTAAACAAGTTCACATATGATTTTCAAAATACATGTACACAAAAACAATAACATTTTCAAAGAGGTTCCCATGGAGTACCATGGATATGAGTGGTGCTTAAAACCTTCCCCTTGTATAACAAACCCTCTTACCAA
The DNA here is from genome assembly GCF_029867415.1 of Vicia villosa. NCBI lineage: Eukaryota > Viridiplantae > Streptophyta > Magnoliopsida > Fabales > Fabaceae > Vicia > Vicia villosa. Next base: position 86,671,765 of record NC_081181.1, on the reverse strand, counting down.
AATCTCTGATAAGTTTATTAGTTTTGATTTTAAAAACTTTTGTGGGTTTTATTTTCTCTTTCTTCCATTCCTTTTGGAAACAATAAAGCGCGGTGGCGACTCTGTTTAAAACAAATGAGCTAAGTCTTTTCCATGGCTTTAGTATCACCAATTTCACCGCTACAAAAAAGTGGCGACTCTGCTGGAGATACTGATCAAATTATTGGTATATCTTTAGAAGGGTTGACCCTACCTTTGTTTTTGTTATTGCTTTTGTTTTTGTAGAAACATTTTTCTTTATTTTTCCTATGTGAATACTTGTTATATTTATTGGGTTGTATTGGGAAAGGGCTTGATTCCCCTTGTGGTGAGATAAATCCTAACCCGGATTATAGTGAAAACTTATGATAGGAGATGTAATAGTCATTTTGATCTCGCGGGAGTAGTCCCAAAGAAGTCAATTTGAGATCCATCGCTCAGTGGAGGCCTCTTCGGATGTAAATTTGTTGACCATGTAGTTGGAAAAGCATCTTTGCATTCAACTAGGTTGTAGAAGCTGGAGACCTAGAAACACCTTAACCAATCTTGGCCATTAGGACATAGTGTGGAAACTGTGTTTGGATTCAATTCACAAATAGTTGTTACACGATACTACACTCGGATGAGGTTCTCTTGGGATATTATTCAAATGAGCATGTAGTTGCAAAATTTATAATCCCCAAATTGAGCTGCTTGAGTCTGGGAACTTTTAGAACCTTGATCTACAGGTACAAAATAACCACAATACACACCTTTGGGATGGGTAGACCTTTGGCTCCATGCTCGTGACGTTGAACCCTTAAACCCCATGTTTTTGCTATGTTTGCATTCATTCATCCATTCATTTTAAAAATAAAATATCTTTCAAGGAATTAAAAGAAACCTTTTTGTTTTATAAACATTATAGGAATGGAACTTGAAAAAAGAAAAGCCAAGAAATATACTTTCAAGAGTTTAGAGGTGGAAGAATTGAGAAAGCTAGGGTCTTTGATTGTTGATCAAGACAAGTTCTTTATCAAGTATGGAAGACTATTGTATCTCCTTAAGGCTAAGATGGAAGAAGGGATCCTTTCTACATTGATTCAATTCTATGATGCTTTGAATCACTGCTTCACCTTTCCTGATTATCAATTGCTACCAACCTTGGTAAAATATTCAAGTATCATTAGATTGTCTGTCACTGGAAGGATTCCCTTCACTGGTTTGGAAAAATATCCCAAGTCTCATGAGATTGCAAAGTTTACCCACTTAAGGAAGGATGAGATTGAGAAGAACATGGTTACTAAAGGAGGATTACCTGGGTTACCTGCTGAGTTCTAGGTTGAGAAAGCCTTCACATTGTCACAAGAAAGAAGAGAAGATGACTTTGAAGCTATGTTTGCTTCATGAAAGGAAACCCTGTTCCTACCTTCCTTGGGGACACTTACTACTCCATTCATCTAAGAAACTCCTATGGAAAGGGATTGGTTACTTGTTGTGCTCCTTTGCTATATAAGTGGTACATCTCTCATCTACCTGACACCCATGAGTTCTGGAGTCACAAAGAAGGACTAAAATGGTCACAATAGATCATGACTCCCACCAACACTGATATTGTTTGGACTACCTGACACCCACTGAGTACTCTGAAGCTGAATTAGGAATGATGGAAAAGTCCTATGGTAATTTAATTAAAGAGAAGGATGATCAACTATTCCTCCAATATGAATGGCTCATGGAGAAGGATCTCACCATTGCCAAGTATGCAAGAGAGAAGAAAAGAAAACAAGAAGCAGAGGCAATCTCTCCAAAGGAAGCTGCATGGAAGAGTATTATTGAGAAGCTGGAGAAGGTCAAGCTGAAGAAGAAGAAGAAGACTCAAGATGACATGGATACTTCTCATTGAGCTTTGATGATTACTCTAAGATTTACTAAGCTTTCTCTATTTGTTTCTACCTTGTAACACTTGAAAGTATTTTATGTCTTGGGAGACCCTTGTCCCTTTGTATGCTATTAAAAGAAAATGCTACTTCGATGACCCTCGATTGTCCCTTTAAAAGTATCAAGGATGCTTTGTCCCTTTATTATTAACGAATGAAAATTTCTTCTTCAAGTTACTATATTATGTTTTCATTTACAAGTTCTTAAATAAATCCTTGAAAGATATTTTAAAATATTTTGAAAAATTAAAAAAAAAATTAAAAAAAAGTCTTTGCATTGCATGCATCATATTACATTCACATTCACTCCTGAGTCAGAGTCTTATTCCTTCCTCCTTCTCTCCTTAGAAATTCAAGCTGACGCACCGATATAATACTCGCGCCAGTCGTCAAAGAATGGAAGACAATATAGTTGATGATCAAGAATGGCAAGAAGAAGTTGTTGTACTATGCTCTAGTATTGAAAGGTTGACATCTATGGTTCAAGACTTGGTGGCTGCTCAGAATCATCCATCAACTCAAGCTCAAGCTACTCTGATCTCTGAAGTCGAGACTCCTCAGATTCTTACAATTCTAGTGTCGAATCCTACGACGACTAGGCCATATGGAATAGAGATGGGTTTCCAATTGACTGGGCAACAGATTCCTGTTCCACAAGCAACAATCCCTCAAGCTGTTATAACTACTACTCCTGCTGTTGTAAACACTGTTTCTTTTCACAAAGAACAATTCTTCCATGGTGCACCTTCTGAAGGTACGGGAATAATGGATGAGATTGAAGATCAATTCCTAGAAATGCAAAAAGAAATCAAGGCCTTAAGAGGTAAAGACCTGTTTGGTAAAGAAGTTAATGACCTTTGCTTAGTTCCTAATGTCAGAGTTCCTGCCAAGTTTAGACTCCCATGATTTGAGAAGTACAAAGGGAACTCCTGTCCTCATAGTCATTTGATTATGTATGTCCGAAAGATGTCCATGCATACTGAAGATCAACGCCTGTTAATTCATTACTTTCAAGATAGCTTATCAGGAGCTGCATTGAAATGGTACTTGGGTCTGGATAGTACTGTCATACCCCAAAATTTGCCCTCCATGTTCCATTCACAATGATTCAAGGTTCAAGATTCAATGCCAAAGCTTTGCTCAAACAATCCCCAAGATCCACAGTCAACTGATTTAAACCTAAAGGTCAACTGCAATCAAAGCATGATTCAAACTATGATCATTGGTCAAACATCAAGTGCATAACCATCATTTGATCAAAGATTGATCATGATTCCATTAATAGAAACTCAGAGATGAACAAATGCAAAAAGGTTCAAATTAGGGTTTCTTATGAGAAAGTCAACCCAACTTTGACTGGGCATAACTTTCACATGGAACATCAAAAATTCCTCACTCAAAGTCTATTTTGAAGGAAATTGGATTCCCTACAACTTTGTCTCTCACAAGCCAGGGCTAGAAATGCTTCATTTGAGAGGTATGGTGCAAAAGATTACAGGTCATTTTCAGGCATCCTTCAAAAGCAGTTTTTTGTCAGAGGGGATATGATCAAGATAAAAGCCCCAAATGAAAAATATGTTCCAAAGTGGCTTGTAGAGGACCTCTTGAGGTTTCCAAAAAGTCTTAGAACTCCCTCTTAGCTTAAAAATTGAGTGAGATATGATTGATCAAAGTTGGGTGATTTTTGGAGGCAAAATGTGAAATAAGAAGGTTCAAATTGGATTTCTTGCAAATAGGCCCATACTTTTATGACTTAATCTTGACCCATAAGTTATCCAAAGCACATGCCACGAATAATATCATTTTTATTTGACTTTATACTATTTTATTTCATTTAAAATTGATTTTTAATGATTTAAATAAGTAGGAAAATCAAATATTTTGGTAGAAAATATATTTTGACTATTTCCAATCAATATTAATGGCTAAATATAATGCAATTTCGTGGCAAATTGATTGGAAAGTGATTAGTACAATATTTGGCAAAAAAAAGAAAGTTTCTATTCAAGAAATAAAAATCATTTTTTCTCAAATGGCAAGATTGGATTCAAGAAGCATTTGGGCTATTTTTCTAACCTAATTCACTCTTCTATAAGTAGTGAAGGCATGGCATAGGATTAGGGGTTGGAAAGTTGGTTCAGAAACGCACGCATAAGAACAAGAAATTTGCAAAAAAATTGGAGATTCGGATTCTGAGAATTTAGAGGATCCAACGACTTTTGAAGGGTGTAAAAGCTTCCTTATGGCATTCTGAAGGTGATTGGACACTAGCATAGCATCAACAACCCCAGAATTGTCTCCGATTTGTCAAAGTAAGTCGTTCTGAAACTTGATTCAATTGGCATGATGTGTGCATATTTATGATGTTTTGATTGTGTGTTAAGCTTTGTATGAATGCTATGAACGTTTCCTGAAAGGTAATTGGATTTCTGGGCGCGTTTGGGGTGGCTCACCATTGTTGACCGTGTGAAGCTTTTAGGGCTTCAAATTGGGGTTTTTGTGTAGGGTCAAAATTGGGTTAAAATAATGGTATGGTTGAGTTCGTATGTTAAAAACTAAGGGTTTAAGGTAGGTGCGAAGCATTTAGATGCAGGCATGTCGTGTTCGCTATTTTTTTGTGCATGGGCTACGAAACAAACTTGTAGCGAATCCGTAGCAAAATCGTAGCTGGTTCTGCAGGAATTTACAGACATAGTGGGGAAGACGAGTGCGTGGCATCATGCTATTCGCTGATTCGAATTTCGTGCGTAGGGATTTTATCTTTTTTTATTGTTTCATATATGATGAGCTGGTTGTGTATTCTGAACACACGCGCACGCTGGTTGGGTTGGTAAGCGTGTTTGTTGGTCACTCAAGGGTCCAGGGTTCGATCCCTGGCCCATGCTATTATTTTTCTTAGATTTCTAATTCTTGATCCTGCGCAGCCACCCCTCTATAGCTCACCATACGACCTCAAGATCTGACCCTCAATTTCCCACTAACCTAGATCTAACACCCCAGATTGAACCCCCATATTATGATCCCTCAAGCCAACCATATTAAATCAAAATCTCTAACTAACTTATTTATTTTAATTAATTTAAATATTTTGGTTAATCACATTTAACATTTATTTGTATAATAATTTATTTTTATAAATAAGTTAATATATATTATAAAATGTTAAATTTCTAATTTATTGATTCGTTTCGATTAAATCCATTAATCGTGATGGGCGATAATCGATTTTCCTAAATAATTATTTAATTAAAATGTAAATAATTTCTATTTAGTTAAATGGTTGCAACTATTTTATTAGTTGTGATGATTAACTTTCCTATTTTTTTTTTCTAAATTCCAATTTGTTATTATTTGTAATCGTGTTAATCGGTTATGAGGGGTAACAATACAAAATAAAATTCACAAAAAATAATAAAACACAATAATTCATTATTAGTGATAATCGAATCAATCGATTTGAATTGGTAATGGTACAAAACCCCAAATCTTTTGACTATGGTGATCAAACCTATTGATCATCGCGGTTAATTGTGCCAAATCAGGGTTGTACGCCCAGAACATCTAAGACAACTTCAAAACCCTTTTCAAACATCTTTCAAACTTCAAGTTCAAAAATACAGATTTTTATCTACGATAGGCTATTCAAAGCCTTCAAAACCTTCAAATCAAATTTCAAACCTTAAGGGCGTACAACCCGCCCCCCCGAACTACGTAGACTCTGATCCTCCCTAAGGAGGTACGTAGGCACTTGGCAAAAAGGCGAGTCCCCCTCCCTAAAATCTCAATTTTTCCCCTATTCAATGCCTTAGCTATAAACCTTGCCATAAACCTTTATCTTTGAAATGTTAGCCTTTAGGAAAGGGTTGAGGGTGCCTAACACCTTCCCTCGACCTGAATATAGTATCTTACCCCGATCTCTATACTGCGTAGGGTTTCCTATTCGCCCTTCAGAATAGGTGGCGACTCTCTAAGTTATAAATTTTTAGGCAGGTTGCTACAGCTGACGACTCTGCTGGGGATAACTATTTCGGTGAATTACTATGCTCCTATAGGTTTTAGGTTTTGGCAGGGTTTAGGTTTGGCAGCTTTTTAGGGTTTGGCTAACGCGCCTTTTTCAGGGTTTACAATTATTTTTTTTATTTCTTAAAAATTGTTTATTCATTTTTGTCTAAAAATATTTAATTATTTATAATATGTTTATATTTAACTGTCTATGTGAATATATTTATATTTTTGTTAACTATTATATTTTTATATACTGCTGGATATATTATGTAGTGTTAAAACCCCAAGTGTGGGAGTTAACTTTGAGACCAAAAGGGGACATGAATCGCCTTACGAGTCTCACTGATAACTCCACTCGGAGTGGGTTAGGTATTTGGAAAGGTCCGAAACGAAGCTTGACTTTGTGGAGGGCTGGACTGGATACTTAGCTGATCTCTCCGGGAACCTACCCCAAAAATTCGAACCTCATGGATAAAATGAGTTGTTCCAAAATCCGAAGAGACAAAAAGTCTCGGAGGCTACGAACGACCCCATGAGACCTTCTAGAACACCCCCTATTAAAAGGTTGGCTCCCAAGAGCCGCTACGTCGAACCTATGAACTTATGTGATTTGTGCTATATGTATTTATTGTGTTGATCATTATTTTTATTGTTTCTTTTTTCATTCATCATACATCATGTGCATTCTTGCATCATATTTTATTCAAAAAAGAAAAGAAAAAAGGATATCATACATATCATGCATGGCATACACATCATTTTCATGACATTAAGAGAAGATTCCTCTTCTATCTCCAGAGCAAGGGACCATTGGGAAGGATAACCTAACATCCCGACCATACTATCAAACAAGATTTCAGCAGAAGAAATCAATGGATCAGTTGGAACAGAATCAAGCCGCCCTTCGTGAGGAAGTAGATCAACTGAAGGTCAGCGTGGAAGAGGTTAAAGGAGGTATGGCTCAGATGCTAGAATTCATGAAGGCCCTCCTAGACAAACAAGACAAGGCAAAAGAGGTTCAGTCTGGGGATACCCTGGTTCAGGATGAGATCCCTAAACGACAACAACCCGCTGCTAGGATTTGTTTCAGGCTTTGGCCCGGATAAGGACAAATCTCAGGCCCGATCTGTCAGAAGAGCTATCCAATTCCAAGAGAAAGGAGAGGCCTCCCAAGAAGGATTTGTCCCCACTCCACAAACAAAAGGGACAACCCGCACAGTGCGCATTCCTGCTAGCAATGTCCCTAAGGACGATGATTACCTGGATCTACAATACGGAGTGCAAGAGGTGGACAATACAGACCAAGCACCTCAAACACAACAGTCTATTCCTAACTCTGGGGAAGACTCCAAGGACAGTGAGCAAATCAAGGCGCTAGAAGAGAGATTAAAAGTAGTAGAAGGATACGACGTCTTCGATGTAGATGCCTTTGAAATGAGCTTAGTCTCAGACTTGACTATCCCTCGCAAATTCAAGATTCCAGACTTCGAGAAATACAAAGGGCTCACGTGTCCGAGGAATCACTTGCGCATGTATGTGCGAAAAATGGCTGCTTATGCTCACGATCAAAAACTGATGATACACTTCTTCCAAGAAAGTTTAAGCGGAGCATCTATTGACTGGTATATGCAACTGGAGAAATCCTATATCAGAAGCTGGAATGATCTGGCTAACACATTCTTGAAGCAGTACAAGTACAACTTGGACATGGCACCCAATCGGATGCAATTACAAAACATGTCACAGAAGAAGGATGAATCATTCAAGGAGTATGCCCAAAGGTGGAGGGAAATGGCTTCTCGAGTCCAACCTCCCCTAATGGAAAAAGAACTGGTGGACATATTTATGAGCACCTTGCAAGGACCATACTACGACAAGATGGTCGGATGCATATCTTCAGGGTTCTCGGACTTGGTAGTCATTGGTGAAAGAATTGAAAATGGAATCAAAAATGGGAAGATACAAGGGGCACCCTCAGGTTCCTACCACACAAAGAAGTCATATGACGGAAAAAAGGAACCAAACACTGTTGGAGCGATCCTGGTTAATCAGACACCAACACTACAACAGAAGGATCAGCAAAAACAACAGGGTGGCCAGCGCCCCTGGAGGTCCAAGCCAAAACGATCATTCACCCCATTGCACATGCTGCTGTCCCAAGCTTTGCAACGTCTGCTCAGTCAGAACTTGGTAACTCTGCTACCTCCATACTCAGCTCCAGCTAACCCCGCTCCTGGGTACAAGCAACATGCTAGGTGCGCTTATCATTCAGACAGTCCTGGCCATGATACAGAGGACTGTGGGCCGTTAAAGCACAAGATCCAAGATTTGATTGAAGAAGGGCTCATTGAGTTCGAAGATCCTCGCAAGTCTAATGTCATAGGTGGCTAGAAGGAGGATTGCTTAGATCATTAGTTTTGTTTTCATTCGCAATTTCTTTCCGTTTGTTTAAACATTAGTCTTATGACATATGCTATGTACTTTACAACAATCATTAATGCGTTGCTTACGTTTGTCTTGATTCATTCCTAGTGTTCTCACTATATTCAAAACTGTGTTTTTACTTGGTTTTCTCATTTGTGATATTCAACTCTCGTTAAGAGTCATACACCTTTTGAGGGAGAATGACGAAAACGATACCACAACTTCATACACTACGCTTTCGAACAGACCGTGTTGACGATGTACAGGCATTGTTTCAATTCCTAAATAACGGAGATATAAGGATGTTAATCCCTTGTCAACCCCTTTGAGCCTAAAGAAGTAGGAGTTTTCCTTCGTATAAAATAAAACCCTTGATACATAACCTGGGGTAGGGTAGCTGCTCAGTTAACTAAATTATTCCAAGTTGTTCCTTTGAACATAATCACCGATGGTTCCCCATCATCATTAAGTCTGGCAGTCAGTATCCGCAAAGAAAAAAGAGAAAGCAATGCAAGGGCCTGCTAAGTCAAAACCTATTAAGGAGACTTAGGCAAAATCGGGTCATCCCGCTGACTGTAGTTTTAAAACAAACAGTTCAGAAAAAGTTAGGGATAACAAAGTCGAAAAAGGTTACTATTTACCTTCGACAAAAGGGAAATATTACAAAAAAAGATAATGACTGCCGTTGCAGATAAACCTTTGGTTTTTGAACCATCATAAATGCCAATGTCATAATTCCCCAAATTCTTTTGGAGACTAAATGCATAGTTAGCTGAGCATAGGACTGGAGAACATCACGAAGATTGGGATGGGTACAAATAAACTTTGAGCCACTATCCTTTGTTTCTTAAAACCGTGAACCAGGCCACGTTACAACCCTTAAAAGTCCTAACTGAAGCATGGTTAGTTCGAAAGCATGCTGTTACCAAAGGTATCCCGACTCCTTAAGGTCTACTATAACTTTTGAGTTGATATCACTTTATTACAAAAAAAAACACTTTGGTTTACTCAAAAAAAAATGTTTTTTTAACTTTCAAGACAGACATATGCATTCGCCTCCTATGAATTTCATTACAAAGTACACTTGTCTATATGGATTCAGATGTTTAAACATCAGGGTGAAGTTGCATGGGGCATGGCTAATGGTTAAAAATCCTACCGACTGACGAAGTAGCTTTTAAAAGCTTGTCAAAAGAAGAAACATCTCTTACACATGACTGGGATGGCTAATGTGTACACATGGCATAACTAGTCATCATCCTATTTACATGGGGCAATCTAATCAAGATTCGTGGAATCTCTCAAAGACGCTGAATAGCCCATGGGACAAGCCCATTACCTGGGGGCACGTTACAAAGGTCACTCATTATCAGATGGTGTCGATATCACTCTCATATCCTTTCCAGGAACCTTTATAGGATACTTCTCAATCTGTCCATATAGTCTTCTTTAAGACATGTTCAAATACTTCTCACCCTTTTTAGGAGCCTTTTTCAGACAGTCTTTTAAAGACCCACCTTCTTATCCTTTCTATTTTCAAACCCTTTCAGACAGTCTTCTCTAAGACATGTTTCTTTCCAAGAACCTTTTCTAGGTAGTCTTCTGTAAGACATCTCTTAACTTTTTACAGTTAGTCTTTTAAGACATATTCCAACTTTTCTTATGCTTCCCAAAACCTTATCAAACTTTGTTTAAAGCACAGAGTCTTTTCTAAGACAATTCACCATCCTTTCTAGGGATAATCTTCTTCAAGATGTCTTTTCCTAAGTTTTGTTTAAAACACCACAAAAACAGTCCTTGTCCTCTATAGGAATATTTTTGGCACTCTTCACAAACATATCCTTTGAGCTTTGTTTAAAGCACAGTCTTATTTAAGACAATTTTCCATTTTTCTCGAGGATCCTTCCAGGTAGTCTCACAAAAAGAACATCATCTCATCCTGAGTACTCAGCAAACCACTGTCCGTCAGGCGTGACCGAAACGCATGACTCAGCATCTGCTTCATATTCAAACCAACACTTAACATCAAGGAGACCTCTAAATTGGTCTAATCAAAGACAATCATTCCTGATAAAGACCCTTAGATGGGGAAACCACGTTCAGAGGGTTTTCCTAGAATAGGGGCATACAATCAAGAATCCTATTGACTGGGGGGCATATCTTTCAAGAATTCAAACACTGGGGCAATGCATATCAGGCAAGACATGGTGAAATTCGAGTTCCCTCGAAAGGTCCTTCATTCAGGTTAAGGGGCATGTTTCAAAATTTCCGATATTCGGGAAGTCACACTAGCATCATACAAAGAGCATTGTTGCATATTTGATCTTCTCACGCCTGTACTATTCACATCCCGCAGTGTGGGATAGGCATACATGCATAATTCTCATTTATTTTGAGAATCTCATTACATGACACATGAATCATGACATTGCATACAACTAACGCTGCCTTTTCAGGTCACTTCATAATCAAAAGGATGTTATCATCCAATTATAGTGCAAATAGGATCGTATCAACGATTCAATCTTAACAGATACGATTCCAATACCTCACTCCAAGTCTTTCTTCAAAGACAATCCAGAAGCAATCAAAGAATTCCTTACCTCTCTAGGTAGTCTTGTCCAAGACAATCATATCAACCTTTCCAAGCAGTCTTCTCTGAGACCCTTCGTGTCCTTTATAGGAACATTTTCTAGTTAGTTTTGTTTAAAACGTTACATGTCCTTTACAGGAACCTTTATAGGTAGTTTTGTTTAAAACATATTGCTCCCTTTATAGGACTCTTTCTAGATAGTTTTGTTTAAAACATTTCATATCCTTTATAGGAATCTTTTTAGATAGTTTTGTTTAAAACATTTCATATCCTTTATAGGAATCTTTTTAGATAGTTTTGTTTAAAACGTTTCATATCCTTTATAGGAACCTTTCGAGGTAGTTTTGTTTAAAACGTATCATATCCTCTATATGAACCTTTTCGAGGTAGTTTTGTTTAAAACGTTCCATATCCTTTATAGGAATCTTTTTAGATAAGTTTTGTTTAAAACGTTTCATGTCCTTTGTAGGAACCTTTCTAGGAAGTTTTGTTTAAAACATATCGTTCTCTTTATAGGAACCTCTCTAGGTAATCTTGTTTAAGATATCTCGTATCCTATCTAAGAGCCTTTCCAGGTGAGTCCTGTTTAAGACGTTTCATATCGTTTTAGGAGCCTTTCTAGGTGAGTCTTATTTAAGACATATCATGCCTTTATAGGTAGCCTTCTTAAAATGCTTATCCAATCTTTTCTAAGACACACTTAGTTCTTTTAAAGAACTCCTCAGTTAGTCTTCTCCAAGACATTCTTCCTAAGCATTATTCAAAACCTAAGCCTCTTCGCATCAATCTGCGATACATCCTATTTAGGAACCTCTTCAAGTAGTCTTATGTAAGAGATTACTCCGTATCTTCAGACACAATTAATATAATCCTGGTATGGAGAGCATATGCTCTGGACAAGCATCTTGTCAAACAAATGGGTGGCATCTATAAGCCCATCTCCTGCGGAACTCCTTCCCTACGCAAGCAAATTTCAGGGCATTTCAGTGTCCAATCATCTTCTACCTCTTCAGGTTCAAGAAGATTGAACAGGGGCAGCTGTCATACCCCAAAATTTGCCCTCCATGTTCCATTCACAATGATTCAAGGTTCAAGATTCAATGCCAAAGCTTTGCTCAAACAATCCCCAAGATCCACAGTCAACTGATTCAAACCTGAAGGTCAACTGCAATCAAAGCATGATTCAAACTATGATCATTGGTCAAACATCAAGTGCATAACCATCATTTGATCAAAGATTGATCATGATTCAATTAATAGAAACTCAGAGATGAACAAATGCAAAAAGATTCAAATTAGGGTTTCTTATGAGAAAGTCAACCCAACTTTGACTGGGCATAACTTTCACATGGAACATCAAAAATTCCTCACTCAAAGTCTATTTTGAAGGAAATTGGATTCCCTACAACTTTGTCTCTCACAAGCTAGGGCTAGATGTCATACCCCAATTTTTGACCTAAGATACCACCTCATATCATCTGCATATGCATCATTTGCATCTCTAACAAATTGCATAGCTTGTGTTTGTTACTTATGACTCAGCAGGGATTTAATCAAGAAATCACTCATCAGTACAAGCAACAATCAATTAGGGTTTTGTTCTCCCTTTATCTCAAAAGAAATATCTTCATCAACAATCAGCATTTGGCCCTCAAAGATTCATTTCAACAAGCTCAGAGGCTTTGAATCAACCAGATTAGGGTTTTGACTGAAGATAGCATACTCCTGACTTCTGCTCAGGATTTGACCTAATGACTTGGGACATGACCTCAAGACCCCAAGTACATCATTTTGACCTCATCCATTGGCTCAATACATCTCCTACACAAGGATTGATCAACAGTGAAATTTCAAGTCATCAGAATTAGGGTTTTTGAACTATCAGGGACTGAAATCAGGGATCACATTTGGGAATCCCTAAAAATCCCCAGGGAGTCAATCAAAGACCTCAATCATCTTCAAATAATCCCTATGACAATATCCAATGGAAATTACATCTCAATTCAAGATCCACATTCATCAATTTCATCAGGTCGACAATTAGGGTTTTTGACCTAATTCACTAAACCACTGACTTTTTAATCAGGACATGGTGCCACAACTCAAACCATGGCTCAATATCCTCTAATGCTTCAATGTGATCCATTCATGCCATTCATTTGATGAGGGTAGCCTGTTTCATTTGAAATCTCCAGAAACGCGATTCGTCTGAAAAAGTCAACTGTACAAGATCACCATTGACTTTTGGGGAATTTTGGTCAACCATGACTTTTGAAGTTTTAAATCATCAATATATGATATGAGAAGTCATTTGATCAAGAAAAATCAAGAAAATCAACCAAGAATCAAAAAGTCAAAAGTTTGACTTTCCATACTTAGAAAAATTCTAAGTGTTTTTCAAAGGTTTTTTCCAAACTTTGGGGGGGAATAACTCAAAATTTCACCTACAAACTGAAAACAACTTCCAACATGAAAGTTGTAGATTTTGATCCAATAAACAACTTTGACAAATATAATTTTTTTCCATAAAATCAACCATTTAAGAGATATGGAGCTTCAAAGTTGTTACTTTTTGAAAACTTCACTCAAAATCTCATTTTCTTCAAAGTTCATGGATCTTTTTCACCCATTTCCTTAAAGGTCTTGAAGAAACTTTCAACTAGGGTTTTGAAGTATGCAACATGAGCTTTCCAAAATGTCCAAGAGCATGAAAAAATATGGAGTGTAGCCATGGTTTTGAATTTTGACATTAGTGAACTTTTCACTTAGAATTTCATGCCATTTTCACTAAGTTATGCACTATTCTACCAAATGATCCAATTGATGACACATAGAGGCAATAATTGAAAGATATTTCTGGTTTGAGATCAGAATGGAAAGAGATAAGAAGCTTAGAGAAATAACCATGGTTTAGTTACTTTTAACCATATGCATTAAATGTGAAAGATTCCTTTCTATCCTTTAAGCCAAATCATCAAACCTTGAAGCAAGTTGCAAAGCTCTGAGTTCAGACTCTTTGGCCTATAAATAGAGGTCCAAACTCCATTCAAAATCACACCAAAGTCTCACAAATTATAGGCTTTCTCTTTCTTTCTTAGAATGCAAGTTTCTTAAGTTTCTAAGAGGTACAAAACTCAACCTCCAAACCCTTGAAGTTATGGCCAAAGTGATGGTTCTAGCAACTCATAAACATCATATGGGATGTGTTTGAACCACTCACACACCCCAAATCACCCCAAAACTCAGATTCACTCTTCAACCTCCATATGAACACATGAAGAGCCTTATCATGCCAATTTTCATTCCAGATCATTTCTGTCCAAATTAACACTTCCCACACCTCACATATATCACATATGAGCTATCCAAACACTCATCATCAACCTGAAACATCAGAATCATCGAGCTCAATTCACACTTAGGCTTAACTGCAGATCGGGTACCTCCAACTGCTCCAGGTGTTTTCAATTCACTCCAAGCATCCAGATACCTTCCATAAGGTTCATTGAAGCTGTCCAGATTGAGCAACAACATCTGTAACACCTCCTTTGCAAAATTCAATCTCCAGCTTGGTCGTTTTTGAGGTAAGTGCTCATGAACTTCAAACTCTATCATACATGCATCATAAATGAAAAACTGAGTTACCATCTTGTTTCTGCACCATCACTGAATAATAACCCTCAATCAATTGCATCATATCATGATCATACACGATTTCACAAAGATTTGTCATATTAGGGTTCTTCGTGTTCATCAGAGAATTAATCATCTTAGAGCAAAAATAAATGAAATTAAAGGTCATCATCATGTTCCTCGTCCAAAACCGAGTGAGATAGACCCTTTGATCGATCAAAACAATACAGATTTGAAGAAATTCAAAAATCAGTTAGGGTTGTGTTCTTGGCGCCAGATTTGGTTTGGGAAATTCAAATTCTTGATTTAAAATATATTTTACAAAGCGCGTATGTTTAACAAGCCACAAGCGTGGCTCAGTTGGTCCATGTTTTGGTCAGCAAGCGTAGGTGCGTGGGTTCAAACCCTGGTAGGACCAAAACCAATTTTTTGACACTATTTTTCTTTCATTTTTTAACAAACTTCATCATTTAATTTAACCAATCAAATCAATTCATTTTTCATTCATTTTTTACACACCTCTTATTTAATATACATATTTTAACAATATCAAAAAAAATCACAAAAAAAGATTTATTTAATATGTTTTTAATTAGGTTTAAAATGATACATTTTTAAGTATTTTTAAATACTTTAAATATTGTTTTTCATCTAATTTTCAAACCTAATCACTTGTAAATATTTTTGTGATCAAACCCTAATCACTTAGGTCTCAATTAAGCATTAAAATTTTATTTAAACTTAATTAAGTTGACTTTTGTCAAATTCAAATTGTTTTAAAACAAGCGATTGCAATTCTTTTCAAAAACGATAAACCATTTCTTTTTGATTTTCAAAGAAAACTATTGATTAAATCTTTTTAATTGATCAATTGATTTTCAAAAACGAAGTGGGGCCTCTCGAATATTAGAGAGTGTAAGTCCCATTTCTTTTTCTTTTTGTACAGTTTTCAAAACAATAAAACTTCTTCAAAATAAAATCTTTTCAAACAATTTTCAAATCATTTTCAAATCAACAAAACTCCAAAGAAACAAAACTTTTCAAATATACCATGGGCCTCCATGTAGGTATAAGTCCCAAGCCCCTTTTGTACAGTCCCATTCCAGTACATGAAATTAGGTATTTCATTGTACGCCTTTTGTACATATCTCGATCAGTTTGATTTTTAACTTTGAATAACAAACCAAAAATGAAGGTTTCTTTAAATCTTCCCAAAAATATACCATGGGCCTCCATGTAGGTATAAGTCCCAAGCCCCTTGTAAATACCTGTTTACATAGCTTTGAATAAATTCAAGTGGACCTTTCATCGAGTATAAGTCCCGAGCCCCCGTGTATACAAATGGATCATGCTTACAGGTATATTTCCTTCATAAACTCCATTATATACACACACTTTGTCATATATATATATATATATAATTGTTCATACCTGTTCATGTTTGTTCATGCTTGTTCATGTTTGTTCATATGTGTGATATATGTGCCTGTTCAACTTAGTACAACACTAGGTTCCCCATAGCCTCCTATTGGGCTTCGTGCAAAGAATCTCCACTAGTTTAGGTTAGGACATAGAGTATGGTTTCCCGGTGAAATCGCTCTAAGAGCTCAAACCAACTATACCATGCCTCCCCTTGGGCTTTGTACAAACGAGTGACCCTCCCATAGCCTCCTCTTGGGCTTACAATGCAAGGACCCTGGATTGTCCCTCCCATAGCCTCCTCTTGGGCTTACAATGCAAGGACCCTCGGATAGCCTCCTCTTGGGCTTCGTACAAGGACCCACGGGCTTCTTATAAGCATACCTAATATCCAAATCAAATACCCTAGGAGATTAGACATTTATCATCTCTATGATAGGAGTATCTCTTCTATATCATCACAAACAATCAATCAATCAAACTTTTTTGCCACAAGGCTGGCTAATCAATAAAACTTCTTTTTTGCCACAAGGCTGGCTAATCAATCAAACCGTTTTGCCACCATACTGGCTGATTAATCAAAGTTTTTGTCACAAGGCTGACTTCATTGAAACTTTTGCCACAAGGCTGGCTGATTAATCAAAACTTTTTGTCACAAGGCTGACTTCATCGAAAGTTTTTGCCACAAGGCTGGTTAAACAAACAAAAACATCTTTATCATTCTAAGCGCCATAAGTGGCATGGCCCAGGGCTTATAATGAAAAGATTTTCAAACAAAAACAAACAGATGTATGTGATGATATAGATTAGATACATCGAACATTGAGATGACATTTGTCTCTTTTCCTTTGCTTCCACTAGCATAAGTGGGAACTACGATTGCTCTGACTTTCTCAACATCCCTTTGAGAATACGTAGGCACAAGGTCGATCCTTGGCGAGCAAAACAAAACAAAAAAACCATTCAAACCTTAGCACCCGTAGACCCCGAGCTACAGATGCTCTGATTCCCTCTAGGGGATATGTATGCAGAGGATCGCGATGATCTTTGCGAGCATAATCAAACAAACACCTTAGGTCCCACCTATTTCACAACAGAACCTCCACCGTAACATGGAATGAAAAACAAAGCAAAGAAACCTATAGAGTACTATAGATACGTTGGGTGCTAATACCTTCCCTTCGTATAACCAACCCTCTTACCCAAAGATCTCTCCCCCCCACTTTTAGGTTATTGCAGCTTTTTTCCTTTTCCTCCTTTGGAAATAATAAAAAGTTTGGTCGAAACAAAGAAAAATCATTTTTTTGAGCACTCGAGCCCAAAGAAGGCATCAGGTGTCTCATCCCACAAAAAAGAGAAACAAAACGATTTTTCGCCCGCGACAGAAAAATGGCGACTCCACTGGGGACCATCTTTTTATTGTTTCCAAAGGAAGGGTTAATTCTATTTGCTTTATTTTTCATTTCATTTTTTGTTATATGTGTGGTTCTGGTTCTGTTACTTGCGTGGTTCTGTTACAAGTGATACATTATGGACAAATCCTAACCCTGATTAAGTACACATAAGAAATTAGGTGGAGGGTATAGTCATGTGCAGGCGCACGTGAGAATCCTTCCGCTCAGTGGAGGTTCCTTGTTGGTAATATATGTTTAGCATGTTTCGTAGCGAAGACATTATTACTTTCATTGAACTGTAGAAGCTGAGTTGGCCGTAGAACCCCAACCCATCCTGGCCTTATTAGGTTGTGGTGCAGAAACTATTCAGGTGAAGACTTGGATTAGTTGTCATGCGGAGAACCACACTCAGACGAGTTTTTCTTGAGAATATTGCTGGCTCATGAGTTTAATTGTGGAAAGCCGGTAATATCCGAAAGAAAAATGTAGACTCTGACGTATCAGTAGAACATGTTGTGCAGGTGATTAACTAGAACTATCCCATTTTTGGTTCTCTGACCTCATGCTCGTGACTTTGGACCTTTGAACATATGCGTTACCATGTTTGCGTTACCATGCTTGTGTTATCATGTTTGCGTTACCATGTTTGCGTTACCCTGTTCGTATTACCATGTTTGCTTTACCATGTTTGAATATGTGGTATCCATGCATCCATGGATTCATACGTTCATTAAAAAAAACCCATCTTTTTCCATAAAAAAAAAACATGATTTTTCCAAAAAAATTTAGAGAATTTTCTTT
Organism: Vicia villosa; assembly: GCF_029867415.1. NCBI lineage: Eukaryota > Viridiplantae > Streptophyta > Magnoliopsida > Fabales > Fabaceae > Vicia > Vicia villosa. Next base: position 86,653,559 of record NC_081181.1, on the reverse strand, counting down.
GCAAACATTATAGGATTAAGTTATGGAAAAAAGGTATACCAAAAAGTACGGTTTCAAAGCGCCTGATGTGGAAAAACTGATAGAGTTAGCATCTTATGTACAAGATCCTTGTAATTTTAGGAAAAGTTATGGAAAGCTTTTGCCTATTTTGAACACTCATGTTGATGAAGGACTTCTCAAAACTCTGGTTCAGTTCTATGATCCCGTCTACCGATGTTTTACCTTTCCAGACTACCAGTTGGTACCGACCTTGGAAGAATATGCCAATCTTTTGGGTATTCCTGTGTCTGACAAAATACCCTTCAATGGTTTGGAAGCCATTCCTAAGTCACACGTCATTGCATCAAGTATCCACATGAAAAAGTCTGAAGTAGAGAGTAATTGGACTACCAAAGGAAACCTCCCGGGTTTAACTTCACACTTCCTGGTAAAGAAAGCCTTTGATTTCATCGAAACTGGTAGCATGATAGCTTTTGAAGCTATACTAGCCTTGCTCATCTATGGGTTGGTTCTGTTTCCCAATGTCGACAACTTTGTCGATACCAACGCCATAAAAATCTTTTTGAATGGAAATCCTGTTCCGACTTTGCTTGGTGACATGTATTTCTCTGTCCATCATAGGAATCACCAAGGCGGTGGAATCATTGTATGTTGTGCACCTCTGTTGTTCAAATGGATTGTTTCACACTTACCTGAGTCTCCTATTTTCACGGAAAACCGAGAAGGTTTGCGTTGGCCTCGAAGACTTATGTCTCTTACTAATAATGATATTCATTGGTATACCTTGGCTCGCTGTGGTACAGAAACCATTGATAGTTGTGGAGAGTTCGCCAACGTACCCCTCATTGGTACACAAGGAGGAATTAACTATAATCCGGTCCTAGCCCGACGACAACTCGGGTATGCAAATTCAACTAAACCCATTGGTCCTACAGTGGAAGGTTACTTCTACCGAGAAGGGGATAATCCTAAAAGGTTGAAAGCGAGAATGGTGAGAGCTTGGTACGACGTCCGATGGAAATAAAAAGGTGAGGAAAGAAATTGCATTGCCATGGACGCCTACACCTGCTGGGTAAAAAAAAGAGCAAAGGAGTTTCAAATGCCTTATGCTTATGAAAAACCCATGTTTCCTGCAGTATCTCAACAACCCAACATTCCCACTATGAAAGAATACCAAGACACTTTGGCTAAAATGAGGACAGAAAAAGATGCCTGGGAAGAAAAGTTTCGTAGCACTGAGGTGGAAAATAGAAAGTTGAAGAAAAGAGTAAAAGATCACGAAGAAACTCTCTATTATCAAGATGGATGGCTCATGAGTAAAGATGAGAAGATTCGTCAGAAAGACGCTGCAATCAAAAGGTACATCAAAGAAAGCAAGAGAAATCTTGAAGGTTCAACAAGCAACGATCCAACTCCTGACGACTGGAAGAATGTGATTGACAAACTGAGGACCGAAAAGGCCGAATTGAAAGCTCACTATGGGAAAGAAATCATGAAGCTCAAGCTGCACAATGCATTTGGTTCTTCGTCTGATGAAGATGCTTAGGATTGTTTAGTTTTTTATTTATCATTTGCTTTTGTAAGGAGCTACGCTCCAATGTTGTAACATTTCCCATTATTGCAATAAAAAAAAATGAATGAATAAAAGATTTGTTTGTGTTCAAATATTTGCAAAGAAAATAATCTTTAAAATGTTTGGAAAAATCATAAATTTCTTTTTGCATACATCATTCTGCATATCGAGTCTGTTATATAGAGTCTCATCTTTTGGATCTTTCTCCATTAGATCATCAAGCTGTCGCGTCTCAAAGTTTCTCGACCGCGCTCGCAATCAGATCACAGATACAATACTCGTTCAAGCAGAAGATGAGTAATGGAACACTCTGACCAAGAGAATATTGAGCTTCGTGGTACAGTGACCACTCTTCAGGAAAAATTGGAAAGTCTCACTACTTTGGTTGACTCCTTAATGGCCGCACAAAATCAGCCGCCGCCACCCAACAGCCAAGCGACGGTAACATCTGAAGTCACTACTCCAGTTTCTACAGTTGCGTTCGGTATTCCATCTTTCTCCATGCCCGAAGGTTGGGGCCCGCCTTTCAACTTCGGTACAGGTTTCCGCCATAATGTTTCTGGGGTTCAAACATCCACAACTGAAGCGCCTGCTGCACAAAGTTCACAATTCACTCCAAATCAGGGGGTAACTTTTTCTCAAGTCACTATGGCACTTTCTCAGCCCACTATGACAGTTCCGATCCCTACGGTTCACACTGTTCCTTATGATGGCAATGAGATTTATCATGATCAAGGTGATAGCACAAATCAGCGTAATCTTGTGGGAGATCTCCAAGAGCAGTTTAACAAGATGCAGTTGGAAGTTAAAGCTATCCGTGGAAAAGATTTGTTTGGAAAGAATGCCCAGGAGCTATGTTTGGTTCCCAGCGTACAAATACCTGCTAAATTCAAGGTCCCAGACTTTGAGAAGTACAAAGGTAGTTCTTGTCCACAAAGCCATCTTGTGATGTATGCCAGGAAGATGTCTACCTATGCAGATAATCATCAGTTGCTTATCCATTACTTTCAAGACAGTTTGACTGGTGCCGCACTGAAGTGGTACACAGGCTTGGATAGCACTAATATTCGAACATTCAATGACCTAGGTGAGGCCTTTGTCCGACAATACAAGTATAACTCGGATATGGCTCCGGACAGAGATCAGCTTCGATCCATGGCTCAGAAAGACCATGAAGCTTTCAAAGAGTATGCCCAACGATGGAGAGAAACTGCTGCTCAGATTAATCCACCGTTAAAAGAGAAAGAGATGACAAAGATCTTCTTGAATACTCTCAGTCCGTTTTATTATGAACGCATGATTGCTAGTGCTCCAAGTGATTTCACCGAAATGGTAAACATGGGGATGCGACTAGAAGAAGGAGTCCGAACCGGACGTCTGACTAAAGAAGGTGGATCTTCGAGTGGAACCAAAAAGTTCGGAAGTGGTTTCCCAAAGAAGAAAGAACAAAGTGTTGACATGGTATCCCAAGGAAAGCCAAGAGGAAATGTCAATCGTCGACAACAGATTGCTGCTATTGCGCCAGTCGTTAATACAGCACCAAATCCGGGATTTACCCCGCAGTTTCAACAACAACAGCCTCGACCACAGGCTCAGCAGTTTAACAATAATCAGAATCGTGTGCAAAGAGCTCCACAGTTTGATCTGATTCCAATGACCTACACAGAATTGTACCCTGCTTTGATTGAAAGAGGTCTTGTCCAAACTAAAGCACCACCACCAGTACCTGAGAAACTCCCATGGTGGTACAAAGCTGAGGTCTCATGCCCTTATCATCAAGGAGCACCTGGCCATGATCTTGAGCATTGCATAGCCTTGAAATATGAAGTTCAGAGGTTGGTTAGATCTAATCTCCTCTCTTTCAGAAATTTGAATCCTAATGTGCAAGCAAATCCGCTGCCCAATCATGGAGGGCATGTTGTAAACATGGTGTATGGATGTCCTGGTCCATACCGAGTCTATAATATCAATTACTCAAGAGCAGATTTGGTACAAATGCACACCACTCTCTGTCGAGGGCCGAGTTTTCGCCAGCATCACTACGGTTCCTGTAGCATATGTTGTGTAGATCCTCACGGATGTTTGATTGTGAGAAGAGATCTTCAAGTGCTGTTGGATAATGGTACTATTCAGATCTACAGAAATAGGGATGAAAATGAAGTTAACATGATAGGATGTTATCCGCATGAGCTTTTAGTCTCAGATATCAACTCGGAAATGCCTACAGTTAATGTCATCGTTCCTCATTTCAACATGCCTGAGCGCATGGAAGTTACTTACAACAAGACGAAGGTTCCTGTTGCTCCTTTGATCATTTGTCTACCTGGACCTGTTCCTTATGACTCTGACAAGGCAGTTCCATACAACTACAATGCTACAATGATAAAGAATGGACAAGAAGTTCCTTTACCTACTCTTTCATCTGTTGTGAACATTGCTGATGTAAGTCGTGTAACAAGAAGTGGACGTGTGTATACTCCACTACCCCCAAAGCAGCCTGTTGCTCCTGCAGCTGGACAAAATCCTGTTGTTACACCAGTAGGAAATCCTGTGGAAACTCCTGTCAGTAATACAAACACTGATGTTGGTCAATCCAGTGGAACCAATGTCAACCCTGACTTTGATGAAATTTTGAAGCTTATCAAAAGAAGTGAATACAAGATTGTGGATCAGCTTATGCAGACTCCTTCAAAAATCTCAATACTTTCATTGTTGTTGAATTCAGAAGCCCACAGGGAAGCCCTGATGAGAGTTTTGGATCAAGCTTTTGTAGATCATGATGTGACTGTTGACCACTTTGATGGGATAATAGCCAACATAACAGCTTGCAACAATTTAAGCTTCTGTGATGAAGAACTCCCCGAGGAGGGTAAAAATCACAATCTTGCTTTGCACATTTCTATGAACTGTCAGTCGGACTCTTTGTCTAATGTACTGGTAGACACCGGATCTTCCTTGAATGTGATGCCAAAGACGACTCTTGCTCGTTTATCTTACCAAGGAATGCCTATGAAGTTCAGTGGTGTAGTAGTCAAAGCATTTGATGGATCGCGAAAATCTGTTATCGGCGAAGTCAACCTTCCCATGACAATTGGTCCACATACATTTCAAATCACCTTCCAGGTCATGGATATTCAAGCTGCTTATAGTTGTCTGTTGGGACGACCATGGATTCATGAAGCAGGGGCAGTAACTTCGACGCTCCATCAAAAGTTAAAATTTGTAACAAACGGAAAATTGGTAACAATAAGTGGGGAACAAGCCTTGATGGTGAGCCATTTGTCCAATTTCTCTTTCATTAGTGCCGATGATGTGGAAGGAACTCAGTTCCAAGGTCTCTCTTTAGAAGACGAATATTCCAAGAAGAAAGCATCAATCTCTTCTTACAAAGAGGCAGTAAAAGTAGTGAAAGATGGAACTACCACTGGCTGGGGGCAAGTTGTGATCCCTACCAAGAATGAAACTAGAGCAGGACTCGGATGTTCACCAACGTTCTCAAACTGCACCAAGAAGGATGAAACCCTTCGTCCGATCAAAGAAACATTCATTAGTGGAGGATTCCTTAACCCAATTCCTCAAGAGGTTAATGTCCTTATTGAAGAATGCATCGAAGAAGGTCTGTCCGATACTGAAGAAGAATGGAAATGTTATCTCAATGACTCGGGATACATATCTCAGGAAGAACCATATCCTCCTTCAGAGAAAACAAGTGCTAAAGAAATTCCGCCTATTCCTGCAGAGGTTTGGGACACCTTGGGACAACCAAGTGGAAAATTTGATTACATGGTGAAATACACTGCACCTGAAAGTTCAAATATTGCGATTGAAGATATCCAACCAACTGGATGGGGAGATTCCTTTGAATATAATAGTCAACCAGAAGAGGCTTATCAGCCCTGTCAATTTTCTCAGCAGCCTGAAATTACTGAAGATTTCAGCTTCAACGCATCTACCAAGATTTACAATCCTGAAGATGGTTATTATCACATAAATGCCATTTTTGAAGATGAAGGGGAAGATGGTCCCGCAACTGACTCGGAAAGTGTCGCTGACAATGAGTCTCTTCATCCTGAAGACTGGGAAATACACCCTGAAAATTCTGAAGATTGTGACTCGTCTTATGCTCTTCAAGAAGTAGAAGAAGACCGTTTCAACCCTACAAAGAACAAAGGTGACAAACCAGGACCTTCAAATCCTGCTCGACCAGCGGTCAATGTCAATACTGAAGATAATTCTGAGGAGAATTTTCCTGAATACATAATACACAGAGGAGTTCGTTGCTACTGGAAGGCTGTCGACGTTCCGAATGTTGTTCACCGCTCAAAGTAATCACCTCGCTGTTAGTTTGACCTCCTGCCTTGCCCAAAGCAGAGAGATGTTTTATAGGGCTTTGCTTTTAAATGTTCCGCCCAAATAACTTTGTGTATAGGGCTTTGTTTTAAAGGTTTCCCTCTTTGTCCTGCCCAAGGCAAATGAGTTTGTGTTTAGGGCTTTATTTCAAAAATGAATCATAAATAAAGTGTCATTTTGAATTCCCTACATTATATGTTTTATTTTTGCTTTTTCTGGAAATGGTAATCCTAAAAAACCAAAATAAAAAAAAAAACTTTTTCAAAAAAAAAAAAAAAAAAATCTGCATACACTCTTGCATTCATAAATTTTCTGAAATAAATATAAATCACATGTGCAGATTTACTATTGATAAACCCATTGAATGCAATAACCCTATGCCCTCTCCCAACTTTGAGTTTTCTGTGTTCGAAGCCGAAGAAGAGGAAGAAGAGGAGATCCCGGACGAGATCTCTCGATTACTTAAGCACGAGGAAAGAGCCATTCTGCCTCACAAAGAGCCTCTAGAAAAGATCAACTTGGGTTCTGAAGAAGACAAAAAAGAAGTGACCATTGGATCGCTGCTTGATGCTGATATCAAGAGTAAGTTGACAGACCTTCTCAAAGAATATGTTGACGTGTTTGCCTGGTCCTACCAAGACATGCCTGGGTTGGATACCAATATTGTTCAGCATTACTTGCCATTGAAGCCAGAATGTCCGCCAGTTAAGCAGAAATTGCGAAGGACTCACCCTGATATGGCTAATAAGATCAAAGTGGAAGTTCAAAAACAGCTCGATGCAGGTTTTCTTGTCACCTCTGAGTATCCTCAATGGTTGGCCAACATAGTGCCAGTTTCGAAGAAAGATGGCAAAGTTAGAATGTGTGTTGACTACCGTGACTTGAACAAGGCCAGTCCGAAAGATGACTTTCCATTACCACATATTGACATGCTGGTTGATAACACTGCTAAGTTCAACGTCTTTTCCTTCATGGACGGGTTCTCCGGTTATAATCAGATTAAGATGGCTCCTGAAGACATGGAGAAGACATCTTTCATCACCCCATGGGGTACCTTTTGCTACAAAGTGATGCCATTTGGATTAAAGAATGCAGGTGCAACTTACCAAAGGGCAATGACTACTCTCTTTCATGACATGATGCATAAAGAAATTGAAGTTTATGTGGACGACATGATAGCCAAGTCCAGCACAGAAGAAGAACATATTGAATACCTTTTGAAGTTGTTTCAACGACTAAGGAAATATCAGCTTCGCTTGAATCCTAACAAATGTACTTTTGGGGTTAGATCTGGAAAACTCTTGGGTTTCATTGTCAGCCAAAGAGGTATTGAAGTAGATCCCGACAAAGTCAGAGCTATTCAAGAGATGCCTGCACCAAAAACTGAAAAGCAAGTAAGAGGATTTCTCGGACGATTGAACTATATCTCTAGATTTATCTCTCAAATGACTGCTACTTGTGGGCCAATTTTCAAGCTTCTCCGCAAAGATCAAGGGGTTGTATGGACTGAAGATTGCTAGAAAGCGTTCGACAGTATCAAAGAGTACCTGTTAGAACCACCAATATTGATTCCTCCGGTTGAAGGAAGACCATTAATCATGTACCTTACTGTGTTAGAAGAATCCATGGGTTGTATGCTTGGACAACAAGATGAAACCGGTAAGAAGGAGCATGCCATCTATTACTTGAGTAAGAAATTCACAGACTGTGAGTCTCGTTACTCCATGCTCGAAAAAACATGTTGTGCTTTGGCTTGGGCTTCAAAACGTCTCCGCCAATACATGATCAACAATACTACTTGGTTAATCTCCAAAATGGATCCGATCAAGTATGTCTTTGAAAAGCCTGCCTTAACAGGAAGGATTGCCTGATGGCAAATGTTGTTATCTGAATATGACATCGAGTACCGTGCTCAAAAAGCGGTCAAAGGAAGCATTCTCGCCGATCATTTGGCGCATCAACCAATTAATGAATATCAATCTCTCAAGTTTGACTTTCCTGATGAAGATGTCTTGTACTTGAAGATGAAAGATTGTGACGAACCATTACCAGAAGAAGGTCCTGATCCTGGATCAAGATGGGGCCTAATTTTTGATGGAGCAGTAAACGCTTTTGGCAATGGAATTGGGGCAATTATCATCACTCCCAAGGGTACTCATATCCCGTTCTCCGCCAGATTGCTATTTGATTGCACCAACAACATCGCAGAATATGAAGCTTGTATCATGGGTCTCGAAGAAGCCATTGACTTAAGGATCAAGATCCTCGACATATATGGAGATTCAGCCCTCGTGATCAACCAAATCAAAGACAAATGGGAAACTTACCACCCTGGCTTGATTCCTTACAGAGATTATGCAAGACGTCTGTTGACTTTCTTCAACAAGGTTGAATTACATCATATACCTCGAGATCAGAATCGAATGGCAGACGCCTTGGCTACTCTATCTTCCATGTTCAAAGTCAGTCACTGGAATGATGTGCCTAAAGTCAGAATCACGCGCCTTGAAAGGCCCGCCTATGTATTTGCAACTGAATTAGTCATCGATGATAAACCGTGGTTCCACGACATCAAACGCTTCCTTCAAACTCAAGAGTACCCACTTGGGGCATCAAACAAAGATAAGAAAACTCTAAGGAGACTTTCTGGCAGTTTCTTCCTGAACGGAGATGTGCTATATAAAAGAAACTTCGACATGGTTTTGCTCAGATGCGTGGATAGACACGAAGCTGACATGTTAATGCATGAAATGCATGAAGGGTCCTTTGGAACTCATTCAAATGGGCATGCAATGTCCAAAAAGATCTTAAGAGCAGGATACTATTGGTTGACAATGGAATCTGATTGTTGTAAACACGTGAAGAGATGTCACAAGTGCCAGATCTACGCAGATAAGATCCATGTGCCACCGACTCTACTCAACGTTCTCTCATCTCCATGGCCTTTCTCCATGTGGGGTATTGACATGATCGGAATGATCGAACCAAAGGCTTCAAATGGTCATCGTTTCATCTTAGTAGCAATTGATTACTTCACCAAATGGGTCGAAGCAGCATCTTACGCCAATGTTACAAGACAAGTGGTTGTAAGGTTCATCAAGAATAACATCATTTGCCGATATGGTATTCCCAGCAAGATCATTACTGACAATGGTTCAAACTTAAACAACAAGATGATGAAAGAACTATGTGAGGAATTCAAGATTGACCATCACAACTCTTCTCCTTACAGACCAAAAATGAACGACGCCGTTGAAGCTGCCAACAAGAACATTAAGAAGATCATCCAGAAAATGGTCATCACTTACAAAGACTGGCATGAAATGCTGCCATTTGCTTTACATGGGTACCGTACTTCAGTGCGTACTTCAACAGGGGCAACTCCCTTTTCTCTAGTATACGGCATGAAAGCTGTGCTCCCCGTAGAAGTTGAAATACCATCAATGAGAGTCCTCATGGAGACTAAGTTATCAGAGGCTGAATGGTGTCAAAGCAGATACGATCAGTTGAACTTAATCGAAGAAAAACGTATGACTGCTCTATGCCATGGACAGTTATACCAAGCAAGGATGAAACAAGCTTTTAACAAAAAGGTTCGACCTCGTGAATTTCGAGAAGGCGACCTCGTGCTTAAAAAGATCTTGTCTTTTCAACCAGATTCTAGGGGCAAATGGTCTCCTAATTACGAAGGCCCGTATGTTGTCAAAAGAACATTTTCTGGCGGCGCCATGACTCTTGCAACCATGGATGGTGATGAACTCCCACATCCTGTGAATGCTGATGCAGTCAAGAAATACTTTGTCTAAAAAAGAACAAAAGAACAGCTCGGTAAGTCGAAAACCCGCAAAGGGCGACTTAGGCAAAAATGAGCGTCTCGGTGGACTGAAAACCTGAAAGGGCGGTCCAGGCAAAAATTAGAGACAATAAACAGAAAAATTTCATCCTGGTAGATTGAAAACCTGAATGGGCAATCTAGGCAAAAATTAGGGATTTATGGCAAAGTAACTGCATCAGTCCGTACTTCGTCACCTAAGGAGTCTTTTTCATCAAAGGATCTTCAATCAAATCATAGCCAATCTGAAGCGACAAGCACAGTTGGAACTCAAAGTTGTTAGGGGGAATAGTGGTTATTGCTTTCAATGTAGCCTTTTCCGCATAATTACCATTTCCAACTTTTGTAAATACTCTATGGAATCACGCCTTTAGCTGATTACCATCCTATTAAATAAATTTGAGCCTTGTGCCCATTTGTTTGCAATATCTAATTTCTTTTAGCTTTCAAAATGACGCTTTAATTGTGTTATTCATTTTTTGAAAAAAAGAAAAAAAGTTTTAAATGAATTTACTTCACTTTTTCAAAATAAAAGCGAAACTTTCCTTTGAGTTGTGAACAACGAAAGGAACATCAGCAGTCGTCTCCATAGGATGAACAAAAGGATTCTCCCTGAAAAATTGTTGAGACAACGGTATTCTTGTCCCAGAAAAGAATTCTTGAAGCAATTGTCCCTCGAGGTAAAGAAGCTCTTCTATCCCCAGTAAAGAAGCTCTTCTATCCCCAGTGAAGAAGGTCTTTTATCCCCAGTGAAGAAGATTTTCCATCTCCAGTGAGGAGGTTCTTTCATCTCAATGAGAAAAAATGCTTATCTTCCCCAGAGAAGTTTAAAGCACGCAACACCATTCATCACCTGTGTTATCTACACCGTATATACTTCTCCAGTATATACTTCATTGTCTGTCAGTATTGTCAGTATGCATGCTACATTCATGACATTCATCATTCATACATATTTGCATTATTTATGCATTCTTGCATTTTTCAATAATCGCTTGTTCAGGATATATCTATCCCAAAAAAAAAAGCAAAAAAGAAGAAAAAGATAAAAAAGGGAAAAAGAAACAAGTATGGGCGTGTCATCTCTCCAAGTAGGTTGTCACCCATAAGCAGAAAAGAACATATTCTTTCTCCAGTTCCCCACTGAGATCATTCCTCGTGGAAGAAGGTTGCTTTAGTTTTCTCCTCTCAAAACAAAGGAGAAAATTCCCATTCGAGTTCATTCCTCATGGCTACAAAGTCTTGTTTGACTGTCTTCTTTCCAAATTCATTCTTGGTTAGAACCCTATCTTTACCAGAAATTCAAATTCCGATTCTGATAAGTGCCAAAATGTACTTATTTTGTGTATGTAAATAGTGGCACTTATCGATACTTTTGTTAATACCGTTTGAATAATTCCCCGTTTTGTGTATAAATACGTATACTTTGTGAATAGTTGTATTTTCATATACTTTTATACCATTTGATAGTTTTTCCTTTGTTTTTATAGGTATTCATGCTTATTGGAGCCTTGAGGAATAAAGTGTCAAAGACACGGCTTCGATTTCGCAGTTTTGGTGCAAGCCTGCTTAGCCACCATCAAGCGGACTTCCAAAGACTCAAAATAAGGATGACCGAAATCATCATTTTGGTTTCCACTCATTCATTATTGGATAGAGCATTGAATAAGCTTTCCAACGCTTCGAACCGGGCGCAATTCGGAGTTACGGTTCTCGAGTTATGGCGAAAACAAAATCTGATTTTTAGCAGACTCCGCTAAGCGGACTCTGTTCCGCTCAGCGGACCTGCGGATTTTCAGACTTGTTAAAAAGGGGAAAAATCACATTTTTAGGTTATGGGTTGGGTATTTTTGAGTCCCAACACCATCAACTTCATTCTTAGATCAAAATTAGCTTAGAAAACAACTTTGGAGGTTGCATAAGGATGATCGGGGGTGGATTGAGCATCGAACGGAGCTGACAAACCGGGAGATTTTCGGTTCATTTCTCTTCTTCTTTGTGTATTTATCTTTGGTTGGGTTTTGTTTGTATATTTACTTGAATCTTATGTATATTTACCGATTATAATGTTATGTTTAACTTGCTTTACAAATCTGTGTTGATGTTGTTCTGGATTTTTGCTCTATGCTCGGGATTTAGGGTGCTTTAGAGATAAACTTCTTGAATCCTTATCTAGGATGATTATCTGTTAGTTTCTGAACTCTAGAGATGGATTTAGAGCTAGCATTCACCGTGGGTATATGTACTTAATGCTTCCCTGTTTGAGTGGCGCGCGAGAGATCGCCGACGCGAGAACACGAATGTTCTCGTGACTTCGCGTTAGAGGTAACCTTAGTTGTGAGATGATCTCGTTTGTGCTCTAGAGATGGACGCTTATGTGAGAGATACGTGATGACATAGATGAGTATCGTAGGTTGAGTATAACGGGTTGGTAAGTGTGTTTGTGAAGAGTGAATATATTTACATTCCTGATAAGTTATTTCTCTTCTAAGAATGTGTTCATTCTTTTCCTGTCTATATCTTTGTTTACTTTTTGCTCATTCAAACCCAAGCTCGAAACCGTAGAAACTGTTGAATGGCATCTCTCCATCTCTGAGGACGATAAATCCCGGATCAATATTTCCAAATCTTGTTTGTTGCTTGCCCTATACTGCATTCAATAAAATGGCGCTGTTGCCGGGGATGGTTGTTTGAATTGCATCGCAATAGTTTTCGTGGTTTTGAGCTTTGTATATATCGTATATTATGTATAGTTTCACTTGTATATATATTTACTTGTACATGTTTACTTGTTTATGTTCACCATATAAGTTTACTTGTATATGTTACATATAAGTATACTTTTATTGGTGAATATTGGTGAAACATGTTGATCCCGGATGAGCTCTTTAATAACAAATCTTCACTTTTCAACTTGTGAATCCAACATTCACCAATTTTTCTCTTTGTGTACGTTAATAGTTATATGTGTTTCATGTTTGTATATATGTGTTTGTTCATGTACATATTTGTATACTTGTATTTTCCTTTATGTTCGTTTAATCATTGTATATATTTGTACCCGTAACGTTTGTTGAGTGGTTGGTTAGGACACTTTCTTTAGGCTTGCGCGGTGAGACGTCACCATGACATGACGGGAGGAAGCTACTTTCCAAACACCGAAACAATAAAGGCGTCGAGCTAACGACGTAAAATAAGCGCTTGTTGGGAGGCACCCCAACTGTTGTAAAGTTTTGGTTATTTTTATGTTTATGAGGTGTTTAGGTGAAGTGGAGAGGGCTGGAACACCTAATTCTGTTCTGGTTTTTCTGGTTTTTTCTGTGTCCGTTAAGCGGAACAGAGCTCGCTAAGCGAGCATAGCAGAATTTTGTTTTCTTGCTTTGTACCAGTGGGGTTCTATTCCACTTGGTTCACTCATTTTTCCCACTTTCACCAAGGTTGTTTAATAGTATATAATAGTTTTGTTTTTCTAATTCTTTTGTTGGTTTTTTGTACTCAAATTTTGTCCGGTAATTCAAAGATTTTTGAGGTGATTTTCCAAAGATTGAGTGTTTCAACTTGCGGATGTATGGTAGGATATTATTTTTGAAGTTGTATCATTCAAGGTACTCATTTATCGCTTTCTATAGCATAGCATGTTTAGGAAACTTTTCATTTGTACAATTACCATGCCATTCATTCTTTTACATTACTTGCTTGTTGATTGAATCACTTTAGTTCCCAAACCATAAATGTGAGGAAGCTTTCCATTGTTCACATATGCTGGAGGCCACAATCTTTGTTTTAACTGGATTTTATTATGATTAATCTTTTGTTTATGTTGATTTTATGAAAGCATGAAAAGGATCAAGGCATTTTGTTTTATTTTGAGCACAACCACCATAACCAAATAGTCAATTCACCTTGTGAGTGTGTGATCATTTGTTAACCCTTTTGAGCCTTTTTGTCAATGTCCATGTTGTATTTGCTAAATGCTTATCTTTGAGTGTTTAGTTCTCATTTTTGCATGGATGATTGATTCTTTGTTTTCTTGAACCCTCAACCATGATTTTTGGTATGAATTTTTACCTTGCCTTAGAAAGTATGGAGTATTCATATGATGGTGTGGTTGAATTCAAGTTGGGGAGAGAAATGGTTGCTACTTATTTGGTTGTTGCTATGAGGTTGAAAAGAAAGAAAAAAGAAAAAAATGTGAAAAAGAAAGAAAAGAAAAAGAAAGAAAAAAATGTGAAAAAGTTTTGAAAAACAAAAAGAAAAAAAAGCGAATAATTATAAGTATGGTGTTTTGGTTGTGACAACTTGGAATAAGGAAGAAGTTTAATCGAGATTTTGTTGTTTGAATCTTTGGTGGATTGATCACTCCCTTAGGTTTAGGCAAGTTTTTGTTTCGATTAGCCTTAGGATATATCCCTTGTTTGTTAACCAAGCCACATTACAACCTTGAAAAGTCCTTGTGATTCTTGCTTTTGTATCTTCAATGTGATTTTTAGATGAGTGCATAATTTAATCTTTTGTTTGCAAGATTGTTGGATGAGTGTTAAAAGTCCTTTACCTTTGTGTGTTCTTCATCCATTGATGAATTTTTACTAGGTGTGATTCATGATGTAAGCATATATTGTGTTAGAATGTTTTGTATGCTTTTTGTGCTTAGGATTCATTTCGTTTACATGTTGTCGTTGTAGGATAGTGGTAAGTATTTACTTTGTTTATACGTTTTTGTATTAAGCCATACATTTGTTTTTGGTTTTCAAAACTTGTTGATTCACAATTCTTTGCTTTATTACTTTTGATTCTTTGATTTATTTGACATTGTTTGAGGACAAACAAAGTTTCAGGTTGGGGAGAGTTTGATAAGTGCCAAAATGTACTTATTTTGTGTATGTAAATAGTGGCACTTATCGATACTTTTGTTAATACCGTTTGAATAATTCCCCGTTTTGTGTATAAATACGTATACTTTGTGAATAGTTGTATTTTCATATACTTTTATACCATTTGATAGTTTTTCCTTTATTTTTATAGGTATTCATGCTTATTGGAGCCTTGAGGAATAAAGTGTCAAAGACACGGCTTCGATTTCGCAGTTTTGGTGCAAGCCTGCTTAGCCACCATCAAGCGGACTTCCAAAGACTCAAAATAAGGATGACCAAAATCATCATTTTGGTTTCCACTCATTCATTATTGGATAGAGCATTGAATAAGATTTCCAACGCTTCGAACCGGGCGCAATTCGGAGTTACGGTTCTCGAGTTATGGCGAAAACAAAATCTGATTTTTAGCAGACTCCGCTAAGCGGACTCTGTTCCGCTCAGCGGACCTGCGGATTTTCAGACTAGTTAAAAAGGGGAAAAATCACATTTTTAGGTTATGGGTTGGGTATTTTTGAGTCCCAACACCATCAACTTCATTCTTAGATCAAAATTAGCTTAGAAAACAACTTTGGAGGTTGCATAAGGATGATCGGGGGTGGATTGAGCATCGAACGGAGCTGACAAACCGGGAGATTTTCGGTTCATTTCTCTTCTTCTTTGTGTATTTCTCTTTGGTTGGGTTTTGTTTGTATATTTACTTGAATCTTATGTATATTTACCGATTATAATGTTATGTTTAACTTGCTTTACAAATCTGTGTTGTTGTTGTTCTGGAATTTTGCTCTATGCTCGGGATTTAGGGTGCTTTAGAGATAAACTTCT
Source organism: Vicia villosa (assembly GCF_029867415.1). Lineage (NCBI taxonomy): Eukaryota > Viridiplantae > Streptophyta > Magnoliopsida > Fabales > Fabaceae > Vicia > Vicia villosa. The sequence continues at coordinate 86,638,111 of NC_081181.1, read as the reverse complement.
TGAATCCTTATCTAGGATGATTATCTGTTAGTTTCTGAACTCTAGAGATGGATTTAGAGCTAGCATTCACCGTGGGTATATGTACTTAATGCTTCCGTGTTTGAGTGGCGCGCGAGAGATCGCCGACGCGAGAACACGAATGTTCTCGTGACTTCGCGTTAGAGGTAACCTTAGTTGTGAGATGATCTCGTTTGTGCTCTATAGATGGACGCTTATGTGAGAGATACGTGATGACATAGATGAGTATCGTAGGTTGAGTATAACGGGTTGGTAAGTGTGTTTGTGAAGAGTGAATATATTTACATTCCTGATAAGTTATTTCTCTTCTAAGAATGTGTTCATTCTTTTCCTGTCTATATCTTTGTTTACTTTTTGCTCATTCAAACCCAAGCTCGAAACCGTAGAAACTGTTGAATGGCATCTCTCCATCTCTGAGGACGATAAATCCCGGATCAATATTTCCAAATCTTGTTTGTTGCTTGCCCTATACTGCATTCAACAGATTCCTCAAACAGAGTCGTGAAAAAATAGACAATAAGCAATAGCCTCGTCATCTGAGCAGCTTATGTCTCTTTCAAAAGTTTTTTCCTCTCAAGGAAATCAATCATGAAGACCATTTGACAATTAGGGCCTTATTACTGTTCACAAGGCTGAATAACCAGTAATTCCCCTAGCAAAGTCTCCAGGATCATTTTATCACTGGGCTGATAATTGATCGTGTCTTCAAAACCGCTATCACGAGGCTGGTAGTCGGAAACCTTTTTGTTCTGGTTATATTATTAAACATGTCTATCGCCATGCTGATAGTCGGTAATATTAACCGAACCTTTGAAACTCTTTTACCTTGTCAAGTCTATCACCATGCTGATAGTCGGTAATACAGTTTCATACCTTTCACCTTCGCATTATTAAACAAGTCTATCCCTGTGCTGATAGTCGGTAATGTCGATAGGTAAGCTTTTCTTACAAAGCTATCATTCCCCGGTGAAGCATACACTTGCTTTCCCGAAAAGAAAAAAACGGATTCTCTTCCTAAAACGGATTGAGACATCCTTCCCAACCTCTTTTCCCCAACGGAGTCAGTTTTGATATTCCCTCGGTAAAGATATCCTCGTATCATTCGCAATTTTGGTATCTTAGGTCCAAAATTCGCGTCTTCTGATATTTAAGTCTCTTCCACCCTATCAAAACGAAGATTTTCAATCTTCATGTCTCAGGTTGAAGAAACTTAAATAGGGGCATCTGTCATACCCCAATTTTTGACCTAAGATACCACCTCATATCATCTGCATATGCATCATTTGCATCTCTAACAAATTGCATAGCTTGTGTTTGTTACTTATGACTCAACAGGGATTTAATCAAGAAATCACTCATCAGTACAAGCAACAATCAATTAGGGTTTTGTTCTCCCTTTATCTCAAAATAAATATCTTCATCAACAATCAGCATTTGGCCCTCAAAGATTCATTTCAACAAGCTCAGAGGCTTTGAATCAACCAGATTAGGGTTTTGACTGAAGATAGCATACTCCTGACTTCTGCTCAGGATTTGACCTAATGACTTGGGACATGACCTCAAGACCCCAAGTACATCATTTTGACCTCATCCATTGGCTCAATACATCTCCTACACAAGGATTGATCAACAGTGAAATTTCAAGTCATCAGAATTAGGGTTTTTGAACTATCAGGGACTGAAATCAGGGATCACATTTGGGAAACCCTAAAAATCCCCAGGGAGTCAATCAAAGACCTCAATCATCTTCAAATAATCCCTATGAAAATATCCAATGGAAATTACATCTCAATTCAAGATCCACAGTCATCAATTTCATCAGGTCGACAATTAGGGTTTTTGACCTAATTCACTAAACCACTGACTTTTTAATCAGGACATGGTGCCACAACTCAAACCATGGCTCAATATCCTCTAATGCTTCAATGTGATCCATTCATGCCATTCATTTGATGAGGGTAGCCTGTTTCATTTGAAATCTCCAGAAACGCGATTCGTCTGAAAAAGTCAACTGTACAAGATCACCATTGACTTTTGGGGAATTTTGGTCAACCATGACTTTTGAAGTTTTAAATCATCAATATATGATATGAGAAGTCATTTGATCAAGAAAAATCAAGAAAATCAACCAAGAATCAAAAAGTCAAAAATTTGACTTTCCATACTTAGAAAAATTCTAAGTGTTTTTCAAAGGTTTTTTTCAAACTTTGGGGGGGAATAACTCAAAATTTCACCTACAAACTGAAAAAAACTTCCAACATGAAAGTTGTAGATTTTGATCCAATAAACAACTTTGACACATATAATTTTTTTCCATAAAATCAACCATTTAAGAGATATGGAGCTTCAAAGTTGGTACTTTTTGAAAACTTCACTCAAAATCTCATTTTCTTCAAAGTTCATGGATCTTTTTCACCCATTTCCTTAAAGGTCTTGAAGAAACTTTCAACTAGGGTTTTGAAGTATGCAACATGAGCTTTCCAAAATGTCCAAGAGCATGAAAAAATATGGAGTGTAGCCATGGTTTTGAATTTTGACATTAGTGAACTTTTCACTTAGAATTTCATGCCATTTTCACTAAGTTATGCACTATTCTACCAAATGATCCAATTGATGACACATAGAGGCAATAATTGAAAGATATTTCTGGTTTGAGATCAGAATGGAAAGAGATAAGAAGCTTAGAGAAATAACCATGGTTTAGTTACTTTTAACCATATGCATTAAATGTGAAAGATTCCTTTCTATCCTTTAAGCCAAATCATCAAACCTTGAAGCAAGTTGCAAAGCTCTGAGTTCAGACTCTTTGGCCTATAAATAGAGGTCCAAACTCCATTCAAAATCACACCAAAGTCTCACAAATTATAGGCTTTCTCTTTCTTTCTTAGAATGCAAGTTTCTTAAGTTTCTAAGAGGTACAAAACTCAACCTCCAAACCCTTGAAGTTATGGCCAAAGTGATGGTTCTAGCAACTCATAAACATCATATGGGATGTGTTTGAACCACTCACACACCCCAAATCACCCCAAAACTCAGATTCACTCTTCAACCTCCATATGAACACATGAAGAGCCTTATCATGCCAATTTTCATTCCAGATCATTTCTGTCCAAATTAACACTTCCCACACCTCACATATATCACATATGAGCTATCCAAACACTCATCATCAACCTGAAACATCAGAATCATCGAGCTCAATTCACACTTAGGCTTAACTGCAGATCGGGTACCTCCAACTGCTCCAGGTGTTTTCAATTCACTCCAAGCATCCAGATACCTTCCATAAGGTTCATTGAAGCTGTCCAGCTCCTTTGCAAAATTCAATCTCCAGCTTGGTCGTTTTTGAGGTAAGTGCTCATGAACTTCAAACTCTATCATACATGCATCATAAATGAAAAACTGAGTTACCATCTTGTTTCTGCACCATCACTGAATAATAACCCTCAATCAATTGCATCATATCATGATCATACACGATTTCACAAAGATTTGTCATATTAGGGTTCTTCGTGTTCATCAGAGAATTAATCATCTTAGAGCAAAAATAAATGAAATTAAAGGTCATCATCATGTTCCTCGTCCAAAACCGAGTGAGATAGACCCTTTGATCGATCAAAACAATACAGATTTGAAGAAATTCAAAAATCAGTTAGGGTTGTGTTCTTGGCGCCAGATTTGGTTTGGGAAATTCAAATTCTTGATTTAAAATATATTTTACAAAACGCGTATGTTTAACAAGCCACAAGCGTGGCTCAGTTGGTCCATGTTTTGGTCAGCAAGCGTAGGTGCGTGGGTTCAAACCCTGGTAGGACCAAAACCAATTTTTTGACACTATTTTTCTTTCATTTTTTAACAAACTTCATCATTTAATTTAACCAATCAAATCAATTCATTTTTCATTCTTTTTTTACACACCTCTTATTTAATATACATATTTTAACAATATCAAAAAAAATCACAAAAAAAGATTTATTTAATATGTTTTTAATTAGGTTTAAAATGATACATTTTTAAGTATTTTTAAATACTTTAAATATTGTTTTTCATCTAATTTTCAAACCTAGTTGTCATACCCTAATTTTTGACCCCCCTGAGATGACATATCTTCAGGATTTTTCATCAGGTCAAGACAAGTACCCAGAGCAGTCATTTCTCCATCTGGTACCTAATCGAGGATGCTCAAAGACAAGAAAGCTCAGGCAAAGGATCAATCAATACAAAGACTAGTCTCTAATACAATCATGGGGCTCAAAAACTTCACTTTTCTCATCTATGATTGATTAGACATCCAGTCATATGAGTACAGGTTTACTCAGGTCACCAGACTAGGGTTTTGAGCCTATCAAGGACTGAAATCAGGGATCACATTTGGGAAACCCTAAAAAACCTCAGAGGGTCATTCAAAGACATCAATCATCTTCAAATAACTCATATTACAAGATCTACTGGACATCACACTTCAATTCAAAGTCTACAGTCATTATTTTCACATGGTCGACAAATTAGGGTTTTGACCTAATTCACCAAGATAGTTGACTTTTGATCAGGGCATGAATCCAAAACTCAAGACATGATTCAAGGATCTCTACTACCTCCATATAATCCATTTATATCATCCATTTGGGGAGAAGATCTTATTTCTACACAAAAGCCCAAAAATTCACTTTGTTAGGAAAAAGTCAACTGTGAAGGATCATCATTGACTTTTAAGGTTTTTGGTCAAAAAATGACTTTCAAAGATCAATATCATCAATATATGGATGTCAAAGTCATTTGGCCAAAGAAATTCAAAGAAATTCAACAAGGAGCGAAAAGTCGGGAATTAGGGTTTTTTAAGGCATGGTGAGATCTCAAAATTTCACCTACACAACTCAAAAAACTTCCAACATGAAAGTTGTAGATCTTGCCAAATAAAACAACATCTTACAAGGGAACTTTTTTCAAAAGATCAACCATTTATGAAGTTTTGGAAATTTTGAAGTTTAGGTCATAAACACTTAGAAATTTTTCTAAGTGTTTTAACCTAGTTTTCTTCCAACTTTGGCCTCATTTTTCATAAATTTCCCAAAGGATTCTGAAGAAGACATAAACTAATGATTTAAAGTAGATGTTTAGGGCTTTCCAAATTGTGTTCAACCTTCTCAAAATTCAATTTGAGCTAAGAGTTATGCTTGTTCAAAGTTGGCCTCATGAAGTGAAATTATAGGTCATGCATCATTTTGGAACTTTGAAGTTTTGTGCCCATGACCTCAAATACAGATGCTACATGACCCATAATACATCTGCAAACATGCCATGCATTCATTTTCACCATGCCATGATAATTGAAGAAGATTCCTAAAACAAGAACATGTGATTATGTAATGATTACATTTGAGAATTTATGGCAAATTGATGAATCACCCAAGGAATCTTCTCATCAACCAATTAGAGCTCACTTTGCATCTGAATTGTCCCCTAAGATCAGATAGAATCAATGGATAGGGGAGGTGGCTCGAAAATGCAATGATCACACTTGGATATTCTTTGAAATTTCTTCATGGCTAAGAAACCAAACTTGCTTCACTAAGCAAGCTCACTCTCCCAATCAGTACTGAGACATTTGCCTATAAATAGGAGAGCACAATTCAGTAGAAAAACACACCAAAGCAACCATATTACTTGCTTTCTCTTTCTCTTCTCTTGTTCATTGTTTTTCAAAGTTCTTTGGCAAGAAGAATCGATTTCTTCAGACCAGAGCTTATCTTTGGGAAGTGAGCATTCTAACATCTCAAGGGAGGTCATTTGAGGTGATCCAAGCACCTGGATCACTTCTGTAGGTGGAGGAACACCATTGTTGCTCTCACTTTGGAGCATCTGCAGTTGGAGGTCCATGGAGTGATTCAGAAGGTTTCAAGGCAAGCCAGTCATCCAGACACACTCCTCAGGTCATAGTGAAGCTAATCAGATGGCTGCAGCTCATCTGTAACTCAAGAATCAACACCCTCCATGTTCACTTGAAGCTGAAATCGAGGGAGGTCCATAGAACAATTCAGGAGGTTTGAGGTCATTACAAGCATTCAGTTAGCATCACTGAGCCACAAGGAAGCTTTTGGGATCATTCATACAAGCCCAGTTGCTCTCTATCATCCTCACGATCTCCATTTTCAGAGGTAAGTTTCTGAACTCCCTCTCTTTAATTTAAGCACTCTTTGTGAAATAGCTCGATTCTATCTTGTTCAGCATCATCAGAGGATTGAAAACCCTCTATCATCATCCATTTATCTTTCAGTATAGTCATTTAATTTAATTTTGAAATTTTAGGGTTCTTCACGATTTCTGGTAAATTAGTTAGATGTAGTTAATATTAGTTCATGTTAGTTACATATTTAGAATCGTGAGTGAATTTAGAGCAAGTTTCATGTTTACATCGTGGCAAATGGTTGAGAAACGAGTGAGTTCAGAAATTCAAATTCATGGAGCTTGAGGTTGAAGACGAAGATGGTGGTGGCGCGCAAAAATTCAAATCTCAGGGCAGAGTTTATTTTATTTTGAGTGGTATGCGTTTTATTAACGACTGAATAACTTGCCCTAGTGGCCACACATGCGCTCTTAGTCTCCTCATGCCCAAGGTCTGGGGTTCGAATCCCCCTCGCCCCAGACTTTTTGTTTCTTTTATTTTTTTTCATGGTTTTACTACTTGTTTGAAAATATAATGAATTGAAGGCAAGTTACTAACACTGAGCGCGCGCTGGCCCAGTGGTTTGGTTTTGGGTATGTGACCTAAAGGGCGTGAGTTCAACCCCTCTAGGTGACAAAATCATATTTTTTATCACTTTTCACACTAAATTTCTTCACAACTTCACACAATTATTTAACCTATCAAATTAAATCATTTTCACTTCATTTTTCACACACTTTTTATTTAACATATCTATTTTGTGAATAATAAAAAAAATCATAAAAATATTATTTATTTCATATATTTTTATTAGGTTTAAAATAGTATGTTTTAGGTGTTTTCTTAAATACCTTAATACATATTTTCACTTTATTTTAACCTAATCATTTTTGTAAATAAAGTTTATGATAAAACCCTAATTGATTAGGTCTTAATTAAGTAAAATCTTTATTTTTACTTTAATTAAGTTGACTTTTGTCAAATCTCAAAACTGTTTTCAATCTCTGATTAAATCAAATGATTAAGGTTTTCAAACAACAAAACCTTATATCATTTCAAATCATTTCCAACTGTTTTTATCACCAGTACTGTAAAGTACTGGGCCTCTAATAGAGTGTAAGTCCCAAAAACCTTCTCTTCTTAGCTTGTTTTCAAAACTGTATTTTCAAAATCTTCTTTCTGTTTTCAAAACATTCCTCTGGTATTTGAAGGGCATTATTCCCGGTGAAACTCTTCATATACCTATGTGACCTTTGTCCATCTTCACTTCTTCTGTTTTCAAAAACCATTAACTGTTTATCATATATATTCAACTGTTATCCATAAATTACTGTTGAGGCTCTGTACATACTTCTTCAATGGCCTCCACTCCATCCAGGTTAGGCTTTACAAGCTTTCAATTTACAGTCTTTGTTTAAATTACTGTCAAATATAAACTATGCATATATTAGTTTAGAACTGCGTTTGAGCATAAACCTTAGGACAGTTAAACTATATATATATTATAGGAATATGGCCTAGGATTGAGAATGTCTTCCCGGTGAAGGCTCTTTCCTAATTAGAGATCTGTAGTTCAAACCCCCAAGATGAATTATTCCCGGTGAAACATCTTGGCAAAAACCTTAGAATCCAAATAATAGGACACATCCACCCAAAGAGGAATTATTCCCGGTGAAACCTCTTACCCATTTGCTTAGAGCCAAAATAAGTTCAAAAACCACATAGCTTTCTCTTGTGCTATAACAAGGACCCTCGATGACCCTCGATTAGCCTCCTCTTGGGCTTTGTACAAGGACCCACAGGCTTCTTAAAAGCATTTCCAGCTTCCTCTTGAGCTTGTATACAAGGACCCATCAGGTTTCTTATAAACATAGGAACAGGTCTTTAGTCACCTTTTAGCCTACCCTGGTGAGTTTCTTCCAATTTAAACCAGACTTTAAACAAGCTAAGTTTGTCTCAATTTTGCATTGAGTACACTTTTTGGAATGAGAGACATGGACAGTCTCTGTCACCCTTATCTTCATCAATCTTCCTTAGCAGAGTCTAGGATCCATGTTTGATCATCCTCAGCATTGAGTCAGCCTTCATCTTGGGCTTTAAACAAGAAGTCTCACTAGATAATCTTTCTGCCATTCTTTTTTAACAAACAAAACCCCTGGAAAGGGTTAGCCTCCAACATCTGTCTAAAATGTCAAAAACCCCTGGAAAGGGTTAGCCTCCAACATCTGTCTAAAATGTCAAAAACCCCTGGAAAGGGTTAGCCTCCAACACCTGTCTAAAATGTCAAAACCCCTGGAAAGGGTTAGCCTCCAAAGTCAATTAATAAAAACATAAAAAAATAAAGATTCATTTCTCTTAAGGAGATAATTTCCCCAAAAGAGTCAAAACCCCTGGAAAGGGTCAGCCTCCAAAAAACATGATAAAAGTCAGTCTTTTTAACAGACAAATTCACCAGCTGAGTCAAAATCCCTGGAAAGGGTTAGCTTCCAAAAAAAAACAGTCAATAAATAAAATCTCCTCAGTAGAGTCAAAACCAACAAAAATAGTTAGCCTCAACCTTGGGCTTCATACAAGGCACCAAACAATAAAACTCCCCTGTCAAGAGTCAGCCTCAACCTTGGGCATTGTACAAGGCAGATAATAGAGTCTCCCCAGTGAGTCCTTCATCACTCAGTAGCCACAACCTTGGGCTTTGTACAAGGCAGATAAACCATATCTTTCATGTGTCAAAGATTCCTAACACTTAGGATCTTTCCCCATATAGTCATCCATACTTAATTCATTTAAGAGTCCGCCACAACCTTGGGCTTTGTACAAGGCAGAAAATAATGTTTTCCCTAGCTAGAGTTAGCCACAACCTTGGGCTTTGTACAAGGCACATAAAATAGAGTCATTCATTCAATTATCCTCAACAGTTAGCCACAACCTTGGGCTTTGTACAAGGCACACAAATAGAGTCTCCTTAAGTAGAGTCAGCCTCAATTCTGGGCTTTGTACAGAACACTAAAATACCCTGTAATTAACCCCCAGTGGAGTCATCTCCCAGAGTCAATAATATCAATTAATCAATCAAAAAAAGCCTCAAGCTTGGGCCTCATACAAGCCAGCTAAAGTCAAATCTTTTATACAGTAGATAGACATAGCTTATCTCTATAGAGAGATATTTTTACTACTCTACCACATTCAAACAAACAAACATTTCATTTCAATTTTAATCAAGTCTCCCATTTAGGATTTTGAAAGGCATGAGCTGGCAGTAAAACCCAGACATGTGGTAACTTTCCCTAATTTGGATGAGCATCTTTCTTTCATTTAAGAGGCATTTGACTGGTATACTTGCACATACACAAGTAAGGTCCCCCTCTTGAATGAAATGAATTCAGTTATTCTGTCACTCCTTTTAAAATGTTTGTGGTAGAATAGTACAAATACCTCTCTGTAGAGATAATTTCATGTCTCTTTACTGTAAACAGAGATTTAATTCCAAGCTTCAACCTTGAGCTTCAAGCAAGGCACAAAAAAAATAATTAATTTCCCTAGTTAGTTCCCTGAACTACATTAAGCTCTGACTTCCACTAGGGATATGTAGGCATGAGGTTCACAAGGAATCTCAGCGAGCTAATAAAATACCAAAAATAGTCAGTTTGTCTGTCTGACTGTCTTTTAAAATCAATTCAATTCTCTCTCCTAATACAAAGGAGAAACTTTCCCAATCATTAGCAATAAACACAAACACAATGACACAGAGAAGGTTCCTGTAGAGTACTACAGATATGTAGGGTGTTTAAACACTTCCCAATGTATAACCGACCTCCCGGACTCCAGAATTTCTAGTCTAGGTGTAAATCCCCACACTTAGCAAACTCCTAGGGTTTAGTTGAGATCTTTTTTTCCCCTTTCCTACTCGTAGGACCAATAAGAAAGTTCGTGTGATATCGTAGGAAGAACTGAAATAAAATTCATCCCACCACGGGCGCATTCTCCTTCCAAATTTCGCGTGAAGGGTTTAGCGTGCCGTCCTCCCAAGTGAAACGGGGAGGTAAAGAAAACGACCACTACAGAAAAATGGCGACTCTGCTGGGGATATAAGTGTTAAAAACCTTGGTTTTTCATCCAAACCAATGGTTGACCTGTTGCTGGTCCAGCCCCAATGAGGAATTAGGGATGCCAAATTCCCCCTCAAACAAGAGAGGTCCTGCCTAACCTCTGTGTCATATCATGTGTTTGCTGCATTTATATTTGTTTACTTTGTTTATTCTGTATCGGGAAAGGGCTTGATTCCCCCTTGTGGTGAGAAATCCTATACCCGGATTTGAGTGCAACATAAGATAGGATGGAGGATGTCTTCCCGGTGAAGACCCTCTAATCTTGGTTTCCAAGTCTACTCTTGGGATTTGCCTGGCTGGTTGTGATTAACTGCGCCACTGCATTCCGAGACTGATTTGTACCAGGAGGACCTAGAAACACATTAACCCCACTTAAAGCCTTTTTTTAGGACGTAGAGCGGTGATTACGGAAGTAATTGTCACGCAGATACTACACTCAGAGAAAACTCTCTTATAGATACCAGTCAACGTATCTTTAAGGTTGAGCAAAAACTCTGAGACCCCTAGAACCCGTTCTACAGGTACAAAAATCCTTAACCTTAGTTTACCATCGGGGCGGGGATTGCGTTTTGACTTCATGACCACTATACCCTTCAACGCCATGTTTGTTTAAAACTCTTGTGTGTGCATTCATGCATTCATGCATCATTCATTAATAAACAACTAAAAACAAAAAGAGTCTTTTTCGAGTCGTTTTTCAAGGAAACTAAATAACGAACGTTTTGAACTTCATAGAAAGAGAGAAACGGAGAAAGGACTTAAGGATCTATACCATGGATTACGGAAGAAAGAGAGCTAGGAAATACACCTTCAAGATTCCCCAGGTCGAGGAACTGGGAAAGCTCGGAAAGCTGGTGGTCAACCCCCAGGCTTTCAAGGAGAAGTATGGAAAACTTCTGCCTTTGCTCAATACCAACATGGTGGATGGGATCCTTCCCACCTTGGTACAGTTTTACGACCCAACGTATCACTGCTTCACCTTTCCAGATTATCAGCTCATGCCTACGTTAGAGGAGTACTCTCGTCTGATTGGAATACCCGTGTACGCGCAAGATCCGTACTCCGGTTTGGAAAAGAATCCTGACGACATTATCATTGCTGCAACTACTCCTTTGAACGTAGTCGACATCAGAACTCATATGGTGAGTAGAGGAGGAATTCAAGGATTGCCCTCCAAATTCCTGTTTGATCAAGCTCGGTACTTCGTCAGCATCCAAGATATGAGCGCTTTTGAGGAAGTCTTGGCTTTGCTTATCTACGGATTGTTTTTGTTCCCTAACATTAACGATTTCGTCGACATCAACGCAATTAAGATCTTCTTAATTGGAAATCCAGTTCCAACCTTGCTTGCGGATGCTTATTACTCTGTGCATTCAAGAAACCTGCAGCGAGGAGGATTAATCACATGCTGCGTACCGCTGTTATACGAATGGTTCGTTTCGCACCTGCCAAAGTCTAGCACTTTCTGGAACATGAGGGATGGCCTTTACTGGTCACAGAAAATCATGTCTCTCACTCATACAGACATTGATTGGTGTAGTCCTGACAACGACGAAACCAAGATCATCTTCAGTTGCGGAAGTTTCCCCAACATACCCCTTATTGGAACTAAGGGAGGAATTAGTTACAATCCAGCTTTAGCCCGTCGTCAATACGGCTATCCTATGAAAAACATTCCAAGTAACATCCAATTGGAGGGTCTGTTCTTCAAGAACATCGACGATCATGGCAACATGCTGAAGAAGGAAATTGTTCAAGCCTGGCGTCTTGTACACAGCAAAGGGAGAAGATTGTTAGGAAAACATCTTTGCATCTCCCTGGATCCTTACCTTCAATGGGTACGCGTCAGAGCGTTCAAGCTCCGGATGCCATATCAACATCAAGAACCTATTCCCCTAAGGGAACCAATATACCTTTTCTCCACCGATGTTGAAAAATTACAAGTAGCATTAAACAAGGTATGCCAAGAAAGGAATGCTTGGAGGAACAAGTATCGAATTGTCAACAAGGAAAATGTTGAGATTCAGAACATCCTAAGAAGGAAGGACGAGTTACTTGAAGTACTCGATCGACAAGTGACACAATCGTCACTTTCTCATCATATCCCTCCTGCTTCCTGGATCATCGATCAGCTCACGTCAGAGAACGCTCAGCTCAAGAAACAGAAGAAGATGTTAGAACGTGAAGTCGGCTCTTCATCAAAGTTTTAGAGTCCTTTCTCTCAGTTTCTCTGTATTTCCATTTTCAAAGTGTGTAAAAAACGGCGTTTTCGCTTAATTAATAAAAGTTTGATGTTTCATAACGTAATTATGGTGTTTCCTTGAAAAAATAATTAACTTAATTGCATATCATACATCGCTTTAGTCGTACGCACTGACACGAGAATTGTCGCGGATCTAAGAGTTACTTTCCTTTCTCCAGAAAGAGAGGAGGAGAAGGAGGTGAACCAAGACTTTCAAGCTGTCTCATCCATACAACACTCGTTCAAGTCGCAAGAAAAGAATGGAAGACTTTGAGCAAGAGAATGAAGAACTCAGAGAAGAGATTAATACTCTCAAAGGTACTGTTGAAAAGCTCAATAGTATGGTAGAAGCCCTGGTAGTTGCGCAGAATCGACCAACGCCAGAAGAACCGCAAAAGACTGTGGTTTCCGAGATTGTTTCTACTCCTATTCCTCAGTATACCATGCCGCCTGATCGACCTTGGGGCATGCCGTATAACTTTACTCCAGAAGGGTACATACCTCCAGCTTCTGAAGCTCCAAAAGTCACCATGGATATACGTCCACCGGAGGGTTACAAACCTCTGGAAATCGAAGTTCCAAGAGCAACGGCAATGGGTTTCGCACAACAGAATGCTGAGATTCCAAGATCTGCTGTCATGGCTTCTCCACAGCCCATTATGCATACTTTTCCCCCGCAAGGCGGACAAGTATATCATCACGCTCCCAGTGAAGATGCTGGCGTGTATGAAAGATTGGACGAGTTCCAAGAACAGTTTCTGCAAATGCAGGAGGAACTCAAGACTCTCCGAGGACAAGATCTATTTGGAAAGAATGCTGCAGACCTCTGTCTGGTTCCAAATGTTAAGATTCCTCACAAATTCAAAGTACCAGAATTCGAGAAGTACAAAGGGAATTCATGCCCACAAAGTCATCTTGTGATGTACGCTCGAAGAATGTCAACTCAGACTGATAATCAACAATTGCTCATTCATTATTTTCAAGACAGCCTGACTGGTGCTGCACTCAAATGGTACATGAACTTGGACAGTTCAGAGATTCGTACTTTTCGAGACCTTGGAGAGGCCTTCGTCAAACAGTATAAGTACAATCTGGATATGGCTCCCGACAGAGATCAACTCCGGGCCATGACTCAAAAGGATAGAGAAAGCTTCAAGGAATACGCTCAAAGATGGCGTGAAGTTGCTGCTCAAATTTGTCCACCACTTGAAGAGAAAGAAATGACAAAAATCTATCTCAAAACTTTGAGTCCATTTTACTACGGACGAATGGTTGCAAGTGCACCAAGTGATTTTACTGAGATGGTAAACATGGGTGTGCGTTTAGAAGAAGCAGTTCGAGAAGGACGCTTGAACAAAGAACCAGAATCTTCTGTTGGTCCAAGGAAGTATGGAAGTTCTTTCCAGAAGAAAAAGGATCAAGATGTCAGCAATGTCTTGCACAAAATCAAGAAGAAATTCCAACCTAAAGTTGCAACAATAACTCCGGTTGTTAACTCAGCGCCAGCTTATCAACCTCAGGTTTCGCAACAACAAACTCAACAAAGGTCGCAGCAACCTCAGCAGCAGGTTCGACCTCCAAATTACAACAATCGGGCTCCAAGGTATCCTGCCTTTGACCCCGTACCAATGCCGTATGCAGAATTGTTTCCAACATTACTGGCAAAAGGACTCATTCAGACGAGGAGTCCTCCAAATCCTACAAACAGTTCCTCACCATGGTATAAGGCTGACCAATCTTGTCCCTATCATCAGGGGGCACCAGGTCACAATACTGAGAACTGTTTCCCTTTCAAGATTGACGTCCAACGATTAGTGAAGAGCGGAATGCTATCTGTCATACCCTAATTTTTGACCCCCCTGAGATGACATATCTTCAGGATTTTCATCAAGTCAAAGCAAGTACCCAGAGCAGCCTGACATTCAATCGAGGGTGTTCAAAGACAAGAAAACTCAGGCAAAGGATCAATCAATAGAGGGATTAGTCTCTAATACAATCATAAGACTCAAAAGCCTCATTATTACACCTATGATTGATTAGACATCCAGTCATCTGAGTACAGGTTTACTCAGGTCACCAGACTAGGGTTTTGAGCCTATCAAGGACTAAAATCAGGGATCACATTTGGGAGACCCTAAAAAACCTCAGAGGGTCATTCAAAGACATCAATCATCTTCAAATAACTCATATTACAAGATCCACTGGACATTACATCTCAGTTCAAAGCCTACAGTCATCATTGTCCTCTGGTCGACAATTAGGGTTTTTGACCTAATTCACCAAGATAGTTGACTTTTGATCAGGGCATGAATCCAAAACTCAAGACATGATTCAAGGGTCTCTACTACCTCAATATAATCCATTTACATCATTCATTTGAGGAAAAGATCTTGTTTCTACACAAAAGTCCAAAAATTCACTTTGTCAGGCAAAAGTCAACTGTGAAGGATCATCATTGACTTTTAAGGTTTTTGGTCAAAAAATGACTTTCAAAGATCAATATCATCAATATATGGATGTCAAAGTCATTTGGCCAAAGAAATTCAAAGAAATTCATCAAGGAGCGAAAAGTCGGGAATTAGGGTTTTTGAGGGCATAGTGAGAACTCAAAATTTCACCTACACAACTCAAAAAACTTCCAACATGAAAGTTGTAGATCTTGCAAAATAAAACAACATCTTACAAAGGAACTTTTTTCAAAAGATCAACCATTTATGAAGTTTTGGAAATTTTGAAGTTTAGGTCATAAACACTTAGAATTTTTTCTAAGTGTTTTAACCTAGTTTTCTTCCAACTTTGGCCTCATTTTTCACAAATTTCCCAAAGGATTCTGAAGAAGACATAAACTAATGATTTAAAGTAGATGTTTAGGGCTTTCCAAATTGTGTTCAACCTTCTCAAAATTCAATTTGAGCTAAGAGTTATGCTTGTTCAAAGTTGGCCTCATGAAGTGAAATTATAGGTCATGCATCATTTTGGAACTTTGAAGTTTTGTGCACATGACCTCAAATACATATGCTACATGACCCATAATACATCTGCAAACATGCCATGCATTCATTTTCACCATGCCATGATAATTGGAGAAGATTCCTAAAACAAGAACATGTGATTATGTAATGATTACATTTGAGAATTTATGGCAAATTGATGAATCACCCAAGGAATCTTCTCACCAACCAATTAGAGCTCACTTTGCATCTGAATTGTCCCCTAAGATCAGATAGAATCAATGGATAGGGGAGGTGGCTCGAAAATGCAATGATCACACTTGGATATTCTTTGAAATTTCTTCATGGTTAAGAAACCAAACTTGCTTCACTAAGGAAGCTCACTACTCTGCAGCTATACTGATCCATTTGCCTATAAATACAGATGCATTCCTCATTCAAAAACACACCAAAGCAACCATATTACTTGCTTTCTCTTTCTCTCCTCTTGTTCATTGTTTTTCAAAGTTCTTTGGCAAGAAGATTCGATTTCTTCAAACCAGAGCTTATCTTTGGGAAGTGAGCATTCTAACATCTCAAGGGAGGTCATTTGAGGTGATCCAAGCACCTGGATCACTTCTGTAAGTGGAGGAACACCATTGTTGCTCTCACTTTGGAGCATTTGCAGTTGGAGGTCCATGGAGTGATTCAGAAGGTTTCAAGCCAAGCCAATCATCCAGACACATTCCTCAGGTCATAGTGGAGCTAACCAGATGGCTGCAGCTCATCTGTAACTCCAAATTCAACAACCTCCATGTTCACTTGAAGCTGAAATCGAGGGAGGTCCATAGAACAATTCAGAAGGATTCAGGCTATAATAAACATCCAGTTAGCATCATTGAGTCTCAGGGAAGCTATTGAGATCATTCATTCAAGCCCAGGTGCTCTCAATCATCCTCACGACCTTCAGTTTCAGAGGTAAGTTTCTGAACCTCACCTCTTTAATTTAAGCACTCTTTGTGATAAAGCTCGATTCTATCTTGTTCAGCATCATCAGAGGATTGAAAACCCTCTATCATCATTCATTTATCTTTCAGCATAGCCATTTAATTTGATTTTTTAAGTTTTAGGGTTCTTCACGATTTCTGGTAAATTAGTTAGATGTAGTTAATATAAGTACATGTTAGTTACATATTTAGAATCGTGAGTGAATTTAGAGCAAGTTTCATGTTTACATCGTGGCAAATGGTTGAGAAACGAGTGAGTTCAGAAATTCAAATTCATGGAGCTTGAGGTTGAAGACGAAGATGGTGGTGGCGCGCAAAAATTCAAATCTCAGGGCAGAGTTTATCTTATTTTGAGTGGTATGCGTTTTAGAAACGACTGAACAATTTGCCCCAGTGGCCACCTATACGCCCTTAGTCTCATCATGCCACAAGTCTGGGGTTCGAATCCCCCTCGCCCCAGACTTTTTGTTTCTTTTATTTTTTTCATGGTTTTACTACTTGTTTGAAAATATAATGAATTGAAGGCAAGTTACTATCACCATGCGCGCGCTGGCCCAGTTGTTTGGTTTTGGGTGTATGACATAAAGGGCGTGGGTTCAAACCATGGTGAGACCAAAACATTATTTTTACCACTAATTTCCTTCATTGTTTCTCACAACTTCACACAATTAATTCACCTATCAAATTAATTTATTTTCACTTCATTTTTCACACACTCTTTATTTAACATATCTATTTTGTGAATAATCAAAAAAATCATAAAAATATTATTTATTTCATGTATTTTAATTAGGTTTAAGATAGTATATTTTTAAGTGTTTTCTTAAATACTTTAAATATATATATTCATTTTGATTTAACCTAATCATTTTATAAATAAGTTTATGATAAAACCCTAATTGCTTAGGTCTTAATTAAGTAAAAATCTTTATTTTCACTTTAATTAAGTTGACTTTGGTCAAATTTCAAAGCTGTTTTCAATCTCCGAATAAATCAAAAGATTAGGGTTTTCAAACAACGAGACCTTGTATCATTCCAAATCATTTTCAAACTGTTTTTATAACCAGTACTGTAAAGTACTGGGCCTCTAATAGAGTGTAAGTCCCAAACACCTTCTCTTCTTAGCTTGTTTTCAAAACTATATTTTCAAAATCTTCTTTCTGTTTTCAAAACATTCTTCTGGTATTTGAAGGGCATTATTCCCGGTGAAACTCTTCAGATACCTATGTGACCTTTGTCCATCTTCACTTCTTCTGTTTTCAAAAACCATTAACTGTTTATCATGTATATATTCAACTGTTATCAACAAAACAACAAAAATACTGTT
Source organism: Vicia villosa (assembly GCF_029867415.1). Taxonomy (NCBI): domain Eukaryota; kingdom Viridiplantae; phylum Streptophyta; class Magnoliopsida; order Fabales; family Fabaceae; genus Vicia; species Vicia villosa. The sequence goes on along the minus strand of NC_081181.1, from coordinate 86,620,318 downwards.
GAGGCTCTGTACCTACTTCTTCAATGGCCTCCACTCCATCCAGGTTAGGCTTTACAAGCTTTCAATTTACAGTCTTTGTTTAAATTACTGTCAAATATAAACTGTGCATATATATTAGTTTAGAACTGCGTTTGAGTATAAACCTTAGGACAGTTAAACTATATATATATATTATAGGAATAAGACCTAGGATTGAGAATGTCTTCCCGGTGAAGGCTCTTTCCTAATTAGAGATCTGTAGTTCAAACCACCAAGATGAATTATTCCCGGTGAAACATCTTGGCAAAAAAACCTTAGAATCCAAATAATAGGACACATCCACCCAAAGAGGAATTATTCCCGGTGAAACCTCTTACCCATTTGCTTAGAGCCAAAATAAGTTCAGAACCACATAAGCTTTCTCTTGTGCTATAACAAGGACCCTCGATTACCCTCGATTAGCCTCCTCTTGGGCTTTGTACAAGGACCCACAGGCTTCTTAAAAGCATTTCTAGCCTCCTCTTGGGCTTTGTACAAGGACCCACAGGCTTCTTAAAAGCATTTCCAGCTTCCTCTTGAGCTTGTATACAAGGACCCATCAGGTTTCTTATAAACATAGGAACAGGTCTTTAGTCACCTTTTAGCCTACCCTGGTGAGTTTCTTCCAATTTAAACCAGACTTTAAACAAGCTAAGTTTGTCTCAATTTTGCATTGAGTACACTTTTTGGAATGAGAGACATGGACAGTCTCTGTCACCCTTATCTTCATCAATCTTCCTTAGCAGAGTCTAGGATCCATGTTTGATCATCCTCAGCATTGAGTCAGCCTTCATCTTGGGCTTTAAACAAGAAGTCTCACTAGATAATCTTTCTGCAAATTCTTTCATCCCTTAATAATTAATGGAGTGCTACCCAAATCATTCATTTTAATCAAAACCCCTGGAAAGGGTTAGCCTCCAAAGTCAATTATTTAAAATGTCAATAAATAAAGATTCATTTCTCTTAGGAGATAATTTCCCCAAAAGAGTCAAACCCCTGGAAAGGGTCAGCCTCCAAAAAACATGATAAAAGTCAGTCTTTTAACAGACAAATTCACCAGCTGAGTCAAAATCCCTGGAAAGGGTTAGCTTCCAAAGAAAAACAGTCTTTTAAAACCTCCTCAGTAGAGTCAAAACCAACAAAAACAGTTAGCCTCAACCTTGGGCTTCATGCAAGGCACCCAAACAATAAAACTCCCCTGTCAAGAGTCAGCCTCAACCTTGGGCATTGTACAAGGCAGATAATAGAGTCTCCCCAGTGAGTCCTTCATCACCCAGTAGCCACAACCTTGGGCTTTGTACAAGGCAGATAAACCATATCTTTCATGTGTCAAAGATTCCTAACACTTAGGATCTTTCCCCATATAATCATCCATACTCAGTTCATTTAAAAGTCCGCCACAACCTTGGGCTTTGTACAAGGCAGAAAATAATGTTTTCCCTAGCTACAGTCAGCCACAACCTTAGGCTTTGTACAAGGCACATAAATAGAGTCTCCCTAAGTAGAATCAGCCTCAATTCTGGGCTTTGTACAGAACACTAAAATACCCTGTAATTAATCCCCAATGGAGTCATCCCCCAGAGTCAATAAATATTAATTAATCAATCAAAAAGCCTCAAGCTTGGGCCTCATACAAGCCAGCTAAAGTCAAATCTTTTATAGAGTAGATAGACATAGCTTATCTCTATAGAGAGATATTATTACTACTCTACCACATTCAAACAAACAAATATTTCATTTCAATTTTAATCAAGTCTCCCATTTAGGATTTTGAAAGGCATGAGCTGGCAGTAAAACCCAGACATGTGGTAACTTTCCCTAATTTGGATGAGCATCTTTCTTTCATTTAAGAGGCATTTGACTGGTATACTTGCATATACACAAGTAAGGTCCCCCTCTTGAATGAAATGAATTCAGTTATTCTGTCACTCCTTTAAATGTTTGTGGTAGAATAGTACAAATACCTCTCTGTAGAGATGATTTCATGTCTCTTTACTGTAAACAGAGATTTAATTCAAAGCTTCAACCTTGAGCTTCAAGCAAGGCACCAAAAACAAGTAATTTCCCTAGTTAGTTCCCCGAACTACATTAAGCTCTGACTTCCACTAGGGATATGTAGGCATGAGGTTCACAAGGAATCTCAGCGAGCTAATAAAATACCAAAAATAGTCAGTCTGTCTATCTGTCTGTCTTTCTTTAATCAATTCAATTCCTTCTCCTAATACAAAGGAGAAACTTTCCCAATCATTAGCAATAAACACAATCACAATGACACAAAGAAGGTTCCTGTAGAGTACTACAGATATGTAGGGTGTTTAAACACTTCCCTATGTATAACCGACCTCCCGGACTCCAGAATTTCTAGTCTAGGTGTAAATCCCCACACTTAGCAAACTCTTAGGGTTTAGTTGAGATCTTTTTTTCCCTTTCCTACTCGTAGGACAAATAAGAAAGTTCGTGTGATATCGTAGGAAGAACTGAAATAAAATTCATCCCACCACGGGCGCATTCTCCTTCCAAATTTCGCGTGAAGGGTTTAGCGTGCCGTCCTCCCAAGTGAAACGGGGAGGTAAAGAAAACGACCACCACAGAAAAATGGCGACTCTGCTGGGGATATAAGTGTTAAAAACCTTGGTTTTTCATCCAAACCAATGGTTGACCTGTTGCTGGTCCAGCCCCAATGAGGAATTAGGGATGCCAAATTCCCCCTCAAACAAGAGAGGTCCTGCCTACCCTCTGTGTCATATCATGTGATTGTTGCATATATATTTGTTTACTTTGTTTATTCTGTATCGGGAAAGGGCTTGATTCCCCCTTGTGGTGAGAAATCCTATACCCGGATTTGAGTGCAACATAAGATAGGATGGAGGATGTCTTCCCGGTGAAGACCCTCTAATCTTGGTTTCCAAGTCTACTCTTGGGATTTGCCTGGCTGGTTGTGATTAACTGCGCCACTGCATTCCGAGACTGATTTGTACCAGGAGGACCTAGAAACACATTAACCCCACTTAAAGCCTTTTTAGGACGTAGAGCGGTGATTACGGAAGTAATTGTCACGCAGATACTACACTCAGAGAAAACTCTCTTATAGATACCAATCAACGTATCTTTAAGGTTGAGCAAAAACTCTGAGACCCCTAGAACCCGTTCTACAGGTACAAAAATCCTTAACCTTAGTTTACCATTGGGGCGGGGATTGCGTTTTGACTTCATGACCACTATACCCTTCAACGCCATGTTTGTTTAAAACTCTTGTGTGTGCATTCATGCATTCTTGCATCATTCATTAATAAACAATTAAAAACAAAGAGAGTCTTTTTCGAGTCATTTTTCAAGGAAACTAAATAACGAACGTTTTGAACTTCATAGAAAGAGAGAAACGGAGAAAGGACTTAAGGATCTATACCATGGATTACGGAAGAAAGAGAGCTAGGAAATACACCTTCAAGATTCCCCAGGTCGAGGAACTGGGAAAGCTCGGAAAACTGGTGGTCAACCCCCAGGCTTTCAAGGAGAAGTATGGAAAACTTCTGCCTTTGCTCAATACCAACATGGTGGATGGGATCCTTCCCACCTTGGTACAGTTTTACGATCCAACGTATCACTGCTTCACCTTTCAAGATTATCAGCTCATACCTACGTTAGAGGAGTACTCTCGTCTGATTGGAATACCCGTGTACGCGCAAGATCCGTACTCCGGTTTGGAAAAGAATCCTGACGACATTATCATTGCTGCAACTACTCCTTTGAACGTAGTCGACATCAGAACTCATATGGTGAGTAGAGGAGGAATTCAAGGATTGCCCTCCAAATTCCTGTTTGATCAAGCTCGGTACTTCGTCAGCATCCAAGATATGAGCGCATTTGAGG